>NW_015505694.1:531213-584222 GCF_001515645.1 Sinocyclocheilus grahami
CCCATTATTTTCCACATACTGTATATTATTGTTTCTCCTCTATGCCCCGCCTTTCTAAAACACGTCGATTTTGACAAAGGTAGGTGTGGCTGACTCTTAACTTTTATAAAGAATATCTCTTTGGATTTTTGCAACTTTACAGATCTTCTTTATGCACCAAGAGCTTGTAACACTCCAAAGAGAAAGGAAAAATTTAAATTGCGTCATATGACCCCTTTAAAATAGTTTGATTGTAAAAGTATTCACATCACAACATAACGATAATGGCACAGAGGAACATTATCACTTTCAGAATGATCAGAAACTAACATGCATTAAAGAGCTAGAGTATTTAAAGCAGCAGTGGATAGAATTGCAACGCGAACTGATAATGTTATCATGCAATGGTGTGGATGCAAACAGTTATCTTCATAGTTATAGTTCTTGGTGTACACAGGCCGTTAGGTAGACATTTGGATTTATTTGTTTGTCATAAAACTAACACCGAGAGTGTTTACGCCAGGGTTCCTCAAATCTGACCCACGAGAGCCACTTTCCTGCTAAGTTTAGCTCTAACCCTAATCAAACACACCTGAGCATGCTAATCAATGCCTTTATGATCATTAGAAAAATAGTTTGATCAAGGTTGGAGCTAAACTCTGCAGCGCATTGGCCCTTTAGTGCAAGATTTGAGGAACCCTGGTTTACATGCACCACAATCTGCTGATATCAAAAACCTGCTATTCTAGAGCATGTAAATGTGAGAAAACCATGTTTACTTGAGATTTGGAATTATATTTTTCCTTGTTTTTTTCTTCTTCATCACAGCACCTTGGAAAATAATGTTGTGATGTTTTTTTAAATTATATATTTAATATTTATTCACTTATATTTGTAATATTTAGGCTATAGAGTTCCTTGGTATAGTTTCTTGGTACTATATCACAAAAACACTTGTGCGTCCATGTTTGTACCAGTTTACTCTTTACTCAACCTTTAAAATAATAAATAAACTGTGTAGTAAATTTGAATAAACCAGGAAAACAGCAAGGTGAAAATTCAATACGCAGAATTAAATAAGGTTTTCACAAGACTGGGCAGATGGATTTAATCCTTTTAATTAGACAGAATGTCCACGTTCCACCCTGCTCTGGCTGGAGGAATGTGGGATGCAGCGTTCAATCAGGTTCAATCAGCAACAAAATGCAAATGATGGGTCTGTAATGAACCTGCATGCAAGGAGAAGGTACTACTTACAATCTGAATTGAAGTCACATAATCCTTTCACACAAGCATGAAATAACTGGGATATAATGGAAGTAGACTTAAGATAGGATTTGGGAAAACGTGTGTTTTAAAAGAGAGTGATAAGGAAAGAAGAGAAATTAAAATCCCATTTATGAAGGATTCTCTTATACTAGCAATTAATCTATTATCACAGTAATCATAAATATCATCAGCTGGTTTCTAATAAAACTGAATATTTACATGTTAGATGTTTGTAGTGGATTTGCCCAAGACCAGGTTCTAAATATTCCCAAAACCATTCATTATGAACAAATGTATCTGAATCATAAAGCACTTGTTCTGTGTGGCTGGTAATAATTACTTTTGTGTGAACTCTACATGTTTCTACAAAGCACATTTAGAATAATGACCTGATTGCAAAGCAGCTGGGGGCCATACTATCGTTCCTCGGTCTCCAGAGTGAGGTATTGCATCAATAAATATGGGTAATGGGCGAACATGTCAGGGCAAGGTAAAACACTTCAATAAGTGGAAGACTGAGGATGACAGCTAAGGGATCCATCAGAAGAGTGGAAACTGTTTAAAGATGATTAAATAGTTTATTATTCATACACTGACTCATGATTGTTCACATCTAGGTGGGAGGGACGAAGAGCGGGAGGGAAGATGGCCCCCAAAAAGATCTCATGATCTGTCTCATTTGGCATATTTTTGTCCTATTCTATAATATAACTACACTGAAGTTATTTTATAATATAACAACACTGAAAAAAATTGCTAGTAAATTTAACAAATAATTACAAATGACAAGTAAGACATTGAATTAAACATGAAATTGAAATTATTATTTGAAATATTGTCCTGTAAAACGTAGGTCTACTCCATTTATGTGACAAGTGTGTAGCGAATTTAGCTCAACGACAGGAAATATGAATAATTAACCATAACTAGTTATAATTAACTATTCATATTTTAGATCCGCTGTAGATATTTAGCTGACCACTCAGGGTCAACTGTCTTGTCAATTCTAAGAACGTTAATTTCCTGGTTAATATATTTACATGTTAGATGTTTGTAGTGGATTTGCCCAAGACCAGGTTCTAAATATTCCCAAAACCATTCATTATGAACAAATGTATCTGAATCATAAAGCACTTGTTCTGTGTGGCTGGTAATAATTACTTTTGTGTGAACTCTACACGTTTCTACAAAGCACATTTAGAATAATGACCTGATTGCAAAGCAGCTGGGGGCCATACTATCGTTCCTCGGTCTCCAGAGTGAGGTATTGCATCAATAAATATGGGTAATGGGCGAACATGTCAGGGCAAGGTAAAACACTTCAATAAGTGGAAGACTGAGGATGACAGCTGAGGGATCCATCAGAAGAGTGGAAACTGTTTAAAGATGATTAAATAGCTTATTATTCATACACTGACTCATGATTGTTCACATCTAGGTGGGAGGGAAGATGGCCCCCAAAAAGAGCTCATGATCTGTCTCATTTGGCATATTTTTGTCCTATTCTATAATATAACTACACTGAAGTTATTTTATAATATAACAACACTGAAAAAAATTAGTTGTCACACCCCTGTGGACTGCCGATTATGGTTTCTCCCTCTGTGTCCTTATTTGGTTGTTCCTGTTCCCATTATTAGTTAATCACCTCATTGTGTTCACCTGTCTGCCCCTCATTATCTGCCCTATAAGTTCCTGTCTCTTGTGTCCTAGTGTTGTCAGTTATTGTGAATGTTACTTTGTGCGTGTGCTCCTACCCTCTCGTGTATTCATTAAAGTGTTCTGGTTTCCTTCATCCTCATCGTCCTGCCTGATCCCTGGCACACCTCCGCGTGACAGAATAACTGCCCCCAAAAGACGAGATGTCAACGGCTGAGGACAGGCTTTGGTGTCTGCGGCAGGGTGGTCGGGATTTGGAGAGGTATGTGGAGGAGTTCCTAGAGCTCTCTCACCAGGTGAGCTGGTTGGATTCTGTCCTCGGGGTCTGTATGCTGTAGAAAGAGGAGCAACACTCAAATCTACCTTGATATAACTGTACTGAGATTTCTTCTTCAAAGAAACAATTTAAACAATACTGCAATTTTGTGATTTCTTCACTAAAGCATTATACATTATGGTACAGTTTGGACATGCCGCTGAGCTGAGATTCAGACTTATGCTTTGTGAGAACAGATTTATGCTTTAATACTGAAATTAGGGTTTCTTTGCTAAAATCAGATTAACCTTACACTGATACCATTTAGCATGAAATACATAAAGACTCTTCCAATCATAATAGTGGTACCAATTCAAGTCCCCACCTTATCTGCATTTAAACAAGCCAGCAAATAGGGACAAAACAGCGTATCTCAAGTCACGCCCTATTTTAACCTGGACTATCAAGCATACACTTTTAGGTTGACAGTGTTTAAAACTCATAACTTTTGTTTTATCTTGCCCGCATTTCCTCCACCAAAATCTGTAGCGAATCAGCTCATGGGGAAATATGAATAATTAATCATAACTAGTTATAATTAATTATAAATATTTAGATCCGCTGTAAATATTTAGCTGACCCCTCAAGGTCATGGTTAAGGGAAATAACTTTCTTACTGTACAATTCTACAAAGAGCTTGTAGCTGTCACACCCCTGTGGACTGTCGATTATGGTTTCTCCCTCTGTGTCCTTATTTGGTTGTTCCTGTTCCCATTATTAGTTAATCACCTCATTGTGTTCACCTGTCTGCCCTTCATTATCTGCCCTATAAGTTCCTGTCTCTTGTATCCTAGTGTGGTCAGTTATTGTGAATGTTACCCTGTGCGTGTGCTCCTACCCTCTCATGTATTCATTAAAGTGTTCTGGTTTCCTTCATCCTCGTCGTCCTGCCTGTTCCCTGGCACAGCCACAACGTGACAGAATAACTGACCTCAAAAAACGAGATGTCAACGGCTGAGGACAGGCTTTGGTGTCTGCGGCAGGGTGGTCGGGATTTGGAGAGGTATGTGGAGGAGTTCCTAGAGCTCTCTCACCAGGTGAGCTGGTTGGATTCTGTCCTCGGGGTCTGTTTTCGGCTGGGGCTGGATGATGACGTCATCAGCGGTGCGGTTCCCACGTATAGCTTTCCCCTGATCGAGCTGGTTAATCAGGTCCTGTATCTGAATGGCGTTGATATGGAGGTAGAGGAAATTGGTCTTCCTGGGTCGAGTAAAGTCACAGTTGACCGTCATGAGTCCAGTCAAGCCACAGTTCATTATTATGAGTCTTGTCCAGTCCACACTGATATTCATGAGACCAGGCAAATTGCAGCGTTTCTTCCGTATCCCAGACTGACTTCCAGCGTGGAGGACCCAGGCATACACCCGTGGCCAAGCCAGCCAATGCCACGGAGGATCTACCACGACCTCCCGAGTCCCCTGCTCCGCCGTGGCCTCCCGAGTCCCCTGATCAACCGTGGGCCCCCGAGGTCCCTGATCCACCGAGGCCCCCTGAGTATCCGGCTCCGCCACGGCCCCCCGAGTATCCGGCTCCGCCACGGCCCCCCGAGTATCCGGCTCCGGCATGGCCCCCCGAGGCCCCTGATCCACCGTGGCCCCCCGAGTATCCGGCTCCGCCATGGCCCCCCGAGTATCCTGCTCCGCCACGGCCTCCCGAGGTCCCTACTCCGCCATGGCCTCACGTGTCCTCTGCTCCGCCATGGTTCCCGGATCCACCCTGGAGGTTCTCCGTGGCTCCGCCCGATTCCAGTCCTGCACCAGCCTCCAGGGCGCCCACCCCCCCTGCCCGATGATATGGTTATGGCGCGGGTCGCGCCTTCCGGGAGGGGGGCGATCTGTCACACCCCTGTGGACTGTCGATTATGGTTTCTCCCTCTGTGTTCTTATTTGGTTGTTCCTGTTCCCATTATTAGTTAATCACCTCATTGTGTTCACCTGTCTGCCCCTCATTATCTGCCCTATAAGTTCCTGTCTCTTGTATCCTAGTGTTGTCAGTTATTGTGAATGTTACCTTGTGCGTGTGCTCCTACCCTCTCGTGTATTCATTAAAGTGTTCTGGTTTCCTTCATCCTCGTCGTCCTGCCTGTTCCCTGGCACACCTCCACGTGACAGTAGTATGGTAAGAGTACATGGATAAATGTGTTTTTTTTTTGTTGTTGTTTTTTTAGAATTAAAAAATAAACGAATTTTGGAGTTTGACAATTAACACATTGCAACCAGGGTCCCATGCTTGGGGCGGTCCTGATTGCAACACACAGCTTTACAGTATAGTTCAAAACAATGTGGGCAAATAGATGACGAAATACATTCAGAAAAACAAAGATGAACTCAATCATCTGAACCCCTCCCTCCACAAACAGCTCTCACAGAACAGGAGACATGTCTTGAAATAATTTCTGAACATTGACTCTCTATCTAAACCTCTAAATAACAGATTGGAGATTAAAATAATAGCAGATTTTTCTCATTTTAAACAAACATTAAAAACTAAGATTTACTTCAGCCAGAAATGTACAAACACAATTTTTTCTCTATATAGTGTTGATATGGCAACTAGTAATTACCGTACGTTTTGTTATGCTAGCATGTGTGGAAATGTTTAAACCATGTGTGTTACAACTAACCCTGCAATGGTTTGTCCCCCGCTCACCCCTAGGCCTACATAGTGTTCATTGAAAGCATGCAATGTATATAATTTGAGGCACAGTTTCAGATTTCTTTATTTGCAACCCATTTAGCGGTTCCCTGCCGTCTGTATTGCTATGGCAACTGTAACCATAGCCCGCTCAGATGTTCATAAAGCGAGGAGTGGAATTTCACCCACAGCTGTGCGATGGACATGTGCGGAGCAGATGAGGCTGAATGTGACTGACTGATTGATTTACAGTTGTTGGAGTGATGTGTGACACTGAAGCAGTAGCTGAGTAGCTGACCCTGAGGACTGAGGGCTCTCTGTGGTTTATGAGGCTGTTAACTCTTACTCTGTGTTTCCCAAACTAGAGCTCTATACGTGACCCCACAGATAATAGCATATAGAATTTTCCCATTAACCTACTGCTTTTTTATTGATCTTTTTCCTGAAGCATGAAGGTAGTGACATTTTAATATTTGCCATTTTTATATCAAATATTTTATTTATTTATTTATTTATTTACACGTGTGCGTGTGTGAAATTATTAATACTGTTATATAATATATTTTTGTATTTTTATATCATTGTCAGGTTTACAGCTAATATACCTTACGGTGTATTCTTATTAACTATTATATACTATATTAGCTAAACAGTTTTTTACTGTAACATTTTCACTTTCTATTTCTGTTTGAATTCCAAGCACTATTTATAGTGAACTGTGAGGATGCTTGTTTGCTCTGCAGTTCATTGTGATGTGCGTCTGTGGTATGAGGGTAGGTGGAGAGGCATTCTCCAAACAACATTCTGGATGTCACACAGTGTTGACTTACAGTACCGCATTTGGCAAAAAGGGAAATGAGTTTGACAGTTTGACTGCTTGTTTGATCTTAGCCTGGCTGACGTGTCAACACCTGCACACAAAAACACATACACACACACACACACAGACTTTTTCATCTGAGCTCAAGACAGTATCAAGGTCAAAACAGTTCACACACATGCAATGATCTTTGATCAGACAGAACAGAACATATAGGCCCTCTTGACTTTTCGTCTCTTAAACAACTTTCACTATATTAGCATGTGGGGAAACTGGGGGCTTAAATGTTGAAGAGCATTTAGAATCGAACTAAAATTCCAATTCAATTCCAAACAGGATTTGACAAGATCTTATAATAAATATTTTGGTAACACATTACAATAAGGTTCATTAGTTGACATTAATTAACTACTTTAGTTAACATGAACTAAGCATGAACAATACTTCTACAGCATTTATTAATCTCAGTTAATATTAATTTCAACATTTACTAATGCATTATTAAAATATTTGTTGTTAACATTAGTTAATGCACTGTGAATCAACATGAACTAACAGTGAACAACTGTATTTTCATTCATTTAACCAACATTAACAAAAATTAATAAATACTGTAATAAATGTATTGTTCATTGTTTGTTCATGATAGTTAATACATTAACTAATGGAACCTTATTGTAAAGTGTTACCAATATTTTATTTTATACATTAGTTTTTTGCACCAGAGTGAATAACTAAATAAATAAATAAATACTCTTGAGTGCTTTACAGAACAGAACTTCCACTCATGCTTGGACAACCCCAGAGAGACGCACCACACGTGTGGATTTGAGATCTTTCTGCCAGGCTTTCCTTAGATTCAATAAGGGCAGAAGATAGGCAAGCTGTGTAGATCTCAATCTCATCAGAACAGGAGAATCCTTGTCAGCAGCTGGGGAAAAAAATGCAATCATAAGCCATATTTCAGTGCTGCTAGTTCTTCTGCTCCTTAGAAAGCAGAATGAAACCATCCCTGAGATGGATGTTTAATAAAACCATGCTATAAACCTTTTCACATAGAAGGAAATTCTGCATATAATAAATGTTTGAGATGAGGGCAAATGGCATATTAATCTTAGGTGATGCATGTACATTTGTGTTCTTGTGATTGAAATTTGACTGCAGATCTGGTTAAATATAGTGACTGAAATTGCTTTATCCCAGTAATCTGAACTTTGTAGGGCTGGGCAAATTTACTTAGACATTTATACTTGAGTGCAATAAGATCTAAGGTGCAGAATAAAAAGTAAGTAATGAGATTCATCGTTATTCATTGTATAATATCACTCTATATGACAAAAGGAAGCTTTTGTAACCAACCTAAACTCAAGTAAATTCTGATCTGTGGGATGTGTGTACAGCATATAAATGTTCTTGACAATTTAATGGAAGTTATAGTTCAAGATGAGCCGCTTCATTATGTATGCGTTGTTACATTTACCATCCTTATGCACCCTAACTATGGCGGCTGCATTTTTTGACTATTCTTTTGAAGATTTCAGGCAGGAGTGATATATTCAGTATGCAAAGTAGAACTTTAAAGTGCCACCTTGCGATTTAATGTATTTGTTTAGTGCTTTTCTATGTCACCTCAGGCCTAACTCACCCAATTCACACATCTTAAAATTGTCGGATATCTGCTACAATCTCCCGAATGCACCGTAAAGCTTTCACAAGGCTCCAGTTGTCACAATTTACAGGTTCACCTGAAGAACCCATATCACTGGTTTTGTTAATATGTGGTAAGAAGAACGTCAGCAATGTATCATCCCACATATGTCATGTGCGGCTTCACATAAAAAGTCTATAAGTGTAAGGTGGTGTGGGGTCTTCAAAATGCATTCTCTTTTACAGTGCTAATGGTGTCAAGGTCTCAATGTCTGACGGGGCTCTGAGTGACACAGGTGACAGGGTTGGAATGGGCTATGAGGTCTGATAGAGGTGCGATTCCATTTTTATTGTCGCCGTTGTGCCCGGAGCTCTTCTTCCATTGTGCGTATCCTCCACAGTCACCTCTCTCCCCCTCCCGTTTGCTCTCTGTTCTTCTCTCCTTGACACGTTCCTTTTCCCCCAAATCTAATTTAAAATTGGCTGGTCAGCACAGACCTGACCTCTCCATTACATAACTCATAATTGACTTCCTGGAGAATTTAAGTCATTTAAGTGTCTCTTTCCCAAATCAGCAGGTTAGCAGGCAGGTCTCAGGGAATCTGAGGCTGTGAACAAGTGTAGGTGTCTCTCTGTGTACGTGAAAAGCCTTTAATGCAATTTTCTCTGCTTGCAAATTGACATATCTTCGCAGTGACGACTATATCCTGAAGTTATGCTTGTTGTAATCTTCATAAGCATGCATTTTCAGACTTCAAAGAAATATAGATGACTATGTGTGCTTCCAAAATAGGCGACTTTTCCAGCTGTGAAAACCTGCAGCATTCCTGCACTGATTGGCTTTGTGGGTTGGCCAGGTGTGATGGGCTTAGACAGGCTTATTTAGGATAATCTGTGACATTGCATGAGGGAATCGTCCTCACATGTTGGCAATCCAGACAGCCTGCACTCCTTCTAGCATACAACCATAGCTCTTGGTTTATTCTCCTTACGCGATGCATTGAAAGGTACATCAATTTCAGGGCGGTCAGGTTTTTGTAAACTATTTTAATTGTTTTTCTGGTGCATTTTTAATTTGTAAATCTATAATAAAATGATGACAGTGTTCATATTTTTTTCAGTATTCCATCTGATGATGATGATGATGATGATGTTAAAGTTCTCAAACACTATGGACACTTCATCAGGGTAAATAATAAATATGATTTTCATTGAAATATGATAATCATGAAATAATATAATTAGTATGTTTAAATCTGTAAATTAACTAAATAATAAATAATTACTCATATAACATAAGACTTTTAAGACCCTCCCATTTTTGGAGGGGTTCAAGCCTACATTAAGTGATCCAGACACCCGAAACCCCCATTTTTCAAACCCTGATGTCATCCACTTCAGCAAGGTAACAGAAGATACACAGGATCTCACAACCAACTGACAGAGGGTTTTTTTATTCACAGAATACGGCAAGGAGTTAAACATCACCCACTGCAGAGCATCTCTGTGAATAAATCTCTCCTGATTGTGAATATTTTACTCAGTTTTGGAAATGCATATGCCATTTCCCTGATGTCCTATGGTGATGATGAGAATATGATAAACCTACAGAGTGAATAGAGATTTCAATTAGGAAACAGCTAACAATGTCTCTTTTTTTCATACATTACTAGGATTGGAGGTCTGAAGTAATTATTCCACCACTAATAGGATGAAAAATGTATCAATTGCTTGCATTTTATCCCTGAAAGGGTCTAATACAGTATCGAAATCAGATTTAAAAAATAATTGTCTAGATTGTCTGAATAATACCTTTTCTTTTTAATTGACTTTCTGCTCTTTATATTTAGGGAAATACCATGGGAGCGTATCTGTTTGTGCAGTTATAATTGCATAACGATCACAGAGTGGACACTGCAAATGGAGAGACCTTTTTTCCTGGCAGGATGATGGGGTGTCGGCCAGCTCAGGTGCATGTAAATGAAAGAGGCATCTAGCTGTAGAGCGGTGCGATGGAGAAGTAAAATGGGGTCTGACAGTGACAGATGGGGTGTGTCTTCAGCTATCGGCTCAGGCCCTCTACAGCACATTGCACTGCCCTTTGAAGGGTGCCAGAAAGATGTGCCCTATAACTCAACAGCAGATTGGGGCATAAGAGGACGGAGCGAGAGAGCTGGCCTCTACTGATAAAGCCTCGCCCTTGAGAGGTGAGTAAGGGACGGGAAAGGTGAGGAGAGGACAGACATTCACTTGGACATTTACCAGCAGCTATTAATTCAACATGCACCTGCAATCCCATAATTCCCAGAGCTCATCATGATTAGAGAGTTCTCCATACACGTGTGCTCACAATTGAAATTACTGTTTGGGAAATTAACATAGAATTGTTGTATTTAAAGAGCGATGAGGAAGGCCAAGCTGTGAGAGTCAGGAATAGACAAAAAGCAGTGGTGGAGATGAACAGAAATCTTAATGAAGATCAGGAAATAAACTAGAGTTGAATATGTTAGATTAATTTAATTGATTAATTAATTAATTTTCCCTGCTGAAAAAAACCAGCATAACCTAAGGCGATTAGCTGGTCTGTATGGCTGGTTTGAAGGTGTGTTATGAGTCTGTCATCTGGTCAGGCTGGGAAATCCCTTTGCTGACTGGCTAAACCTGTTTGACCCAACTGGGAGACCAGCTTAAACAACCTGCTAAGACTGCCATAGACTGGCCTAAGATGCTTTTATCAAATGGGTGTCTTATACTGTGCATATATATGTATATACAAACCCAATTCCAAAAAAGTTGGGACACTGTACAAATTGTGAATACAAACAGAATGCAATGTGGAAGTTTCAAATTTCAATATTTTATTCAGAATACAACATAGATGACATATCAAATGTTTAAACTGAGAAAATGTATCATTTTAAGGGAAAATTAAGTTGATTTTAAATTTCATGGTATCAACACATCTCAAAAAAGTTGGGACAAGGCCATGTTTACCACTGTGTGGCATCCCCTCTTCTATTTATAACAGTCTGCAAACGTCTGGGGACTGAGGAGACAAGTTGCTCAAGTTTAGGAATATGAATGTTGTCCCATTCTTGTCTAATACAGGCTTCTAGTTGCTCAACTGTCTTAGGGCTTCTTTGTCGCATCTTCCTCTTTATGATGCGCCAAATGTTTTCTATGGGTGAAAGATCTGGACTGCAGGCTGGCCATTTCAGTACCCGGATCCTTCTACGCAGCCATGATGTTGTAATTGATGCAGTATGTGGTCTGCCATTGTCATGTTGGAAAATGCAAGGTCTTCCCTGAAAGAGACAACGTCTGGATGGGAGCATATGTTGTTCTAGAACTGGGATATACCTTTAGCATTGATGGTGCCTTTCCAGATGCGTAAGCTGCCCATGCCACACGCACTCATGCAACCCCATACCATCAGAGATGCAGGCTTCTGAACTGAGCACTGATAACTCCCTTAAAATTATACATTTTCTCAGTTTAAACATTTGATATGTCATCTATGTTGTATTCTGAATAAAATATAGAAATTTGAAACTTCCACATCATTGCATTCTGTTTTTATTCACAATTTGTACAGCGTCCCAACTTTTTTGGAATCGGGTTTGTAATATTATGTAACATATCATATGATAGCAATATTCTAAAATAAAAATAAACATAGGGGGGAGAAAAAAATTATATTAAAAGACAATTACTGCAATTAATGCTAATGTATTTATACATCATGGTAGAATTTGTACTGGTTTTAATTGTTTTTTTCAATATTATATTGATGAGAATCACGATGCAAAGAAAAAAAATAGCCCTAAACTAGACTTATAATATATATATATATATATATATTTTTTTTTAATAAAGGTGTTTTTCTAACTTTCATATTCTTCCTACTTATGAAGGCCGCAGGTCAGCAGAACAAGTTTTGCTCTAAACCATCTGGTGCATCACTGGTCAGCTGCATGACTGAATTACTGTCCTTATTATTGTCAAAGTGCTTTCAAAAAAATGCATTGCTTTGCTCATGCACCCACATTTCCCGACACCGCCTCACGTCTCACTTTAGAACCTGACCTTTGACCACCAAACCTTTTTGCTGAGTTATTCTGGTGCTCGTGGTTTGACTTGTGCCAAAACACATTTAACAAAGCAAAAATAAATAAGGATGTCTTCTACACCTGTCCCCATGCACTTTACAAGAAGAACGGCTGATTCATACGTTTCCTGCAGTTGTCGGACACATTCATCAACACTAGGCCTTGTTTATTTGGAGTCTGTCATCTGGTCAGGCTGGGAAATCACTTTGCTGACTGGCTAAACCTGTTTGACCCAACTGGGAGACCAGCTTAAACAACCTGCTAAGACTGCCATAGACTGGCCTAAGATGCTTTTATCAAATGGGTGTCTTATACTGTGCATATATATGTATATACAAACCCAATTCCAAAAAAGTTGCGACACTGTACAAATTGTGAATACAAACAGAATGCAATGTGGAAGTTTTCTCATAAACTTATATTTTCAGAATACAACATAGATGACATATCAAATGTTTAAACTGAGAAAATGGTGATATTTCAGTTTTTCTTTTTTAATAAATCTGCAAAAATGTCAACAATTCTGTGTTTTTCTGTCAATATGGGGTGCTGTGTGTACATTAATGAGGAAAAAAAATTAACTTAAATGATTTTAGCAAATGGCTGCAATATAACAGAGTGAAAAATTTAAGGGGGTCTGAATACTTTCCGTACCCACTGTATATATATTACACACAGTATATGACACCCATTTGATAAGCAAAATAATTCCTAATGGTACATATACAAGAGTTATTGAATATGTGTCAATAACTGTCTGAAATTTGCAGACATGCAGGTAATTGTCCATAACATCTTCAATCACTTCAGGCAGCTCACTTTTTAGGTATATTTTTACCTTCACCCTGCAGGCCCTTTCAGTTTCCTTTTTTATGTCTTATTGTTTGATGGATGATGTTGCGCTGTTGTCATTTTTTAGCCATGTTTCTTTTGTTCTATAGAGGAAAATCAGTGCTATTGGGGCAAAAAGGAGAGCTGGCAATTGTGTGTAAATGAATTTAATCTATAGTCATTATGCTCAAGAAAAAATAACAAAAGGATTTACTTATTTATCACCACTTCTCATCAAGAGGGACATTTGTAGGCTTACAAAGCTGCTTTCTGGGTTGATCTTTTTGTTGCTCGTTGGTCTCCCCATATGGCATACAGATGTCATAACATCTATAGTGCAGTGGGAGCTAACTGTGGTTACCTAACTGCTCACACTGTAGGTCAACTTAAATAGCTCACATTACTCACATGGTTAAAGACTAGTTGCAAACTACTAGGAAGCTCTAGCATCTGTTTAGCTTTTTATCTGGTGTAGGCCTAATTATATGAGCTTGAGTCAGACTGGACCCAAAGAAGGACTACCGTAGTACAAACAGCTGCCCTAAAGCTGAAGATTCATCAGGACTGGGTGTCTAACAGCTCATCAACTTCATTCATTGACTCTCTGAATGAATTCTATCAGGGGCATTCTAATAGATGAGTGCAATCTCTTCGTCTCTCAGTCTCTTTCTCTGAGAAAAGCCACTGATTTAGATAGACAAAAGTTTAAAAAGATTTCAAGTTTGAAGGTTCATAAGCCTTTCAGACAACTAAGATAGATAGATAGATAGATATATTATATTATTTGTTTGATTTTCATCTTGCTCTGAAGGGCAAACATTGATTTTCCTGTCTAGCGGAGAAAGATGAGCTATGTCTTTGCCAGACATGCAATGAAAACAATGAGTTATGTATCAGTTTATATAACCAATTTATTACAAGCCCTATTTTTGAGAAAATCATTTAGCTATTTTGGTTGTTATCTCTGAAGCTGAAATGGTTGACAGGAAACAGGACGAAATGTATGCATTACTGTATGCAGGCCAAGCATTCCTCTGGAGTGAAGCAGACCAATATAATGATTGTTGTAATAAATGCTTAAATAAACATGACAATAAAGAGAATCAGTATACAGCAGATAACTTTACTTTGGAAAAGTTAAGTTTAATCAAGAAATAACATAAATAAACTTAATATTAAATTATCAAGATGTAATAATATTGTCTGATAATGATAAATTAATGCATACAAATTTCCAATATTGCCCCTTATGGTACAGATATGTCATCCATCCCTCATCATAGCTTTTGCTTAGTTAGTTTGGTCTTCTCTAATTGTTGCATTTTACACTCGAATCCCTCCAATACTTTCTCAGTCTAAGTTAGAGCTCTTGATTTCCCATGAGGCTTATTTTGAATGGTTTGAGAACATGTCCCTTTAATTAGCACAGCACCAATATTCATGGAAGATCTATAGCATAATGTAGAAAGCTCCAACTGCCTGTTTTATTCTTACTTTGTCTCTGCTACTCCATTTCTTCTGAGGTCCTGAGAAAAAGTGACCTGCTGTAATCGATGTGTATAACATAATTTCGTCTCAGATCCAGTTAGATAAAGATTTTTTTCAAGGTCTCACCTTATGCAGAGGGAGCCTAACTTCAGTGACGTGCAATGTGTTCTGCGGTCAAATTCATTTGTCGTCGTGACTTTCAAAAAGACACCTTCACATATACTGAGGAGGTGTCAAATGTACCAGGAGGCAGCACATGATTAATATAGTGTGAATTAGTGCAGACATCACTGTCTTCGCTATCTCTGAGTGCTGGGATTGTGGTCTGCTACAAGTGAAATACTATATTCCATGTGTTTAATATTCTGTGGAGTGAATCACTTTTTGGAGGAAACCAAATCTGGAGGGGTCAGTTTTAGATGTGATGATAAATATTCAATGTCTTCTTGCTTAGGATGCTGTGCACCGTCTCTAGATGAATGGTGAGGCAGGTTGCAGCTATATGCCTTGCAGGATGTTGGTTTATTCCTCTAAACATCAGCGGCTTTGCAAGTTCAAGAGGGATGATTGAAATATGTAGGTTTGTGACGTCATGCTATCATAGCAACATAACTCAGTTCTTTTTTTAGAAACAGAAGACCAGAGTTTTCCAGCACAGACTGCTTGTTAGCAATGAAGGACATAAAAATTGAAGACAAGAAAAGGGGAGAAGTAATCAAAGGAGAGCACATTGTAAAGATGGATCTGATGGAAAATGTGTAGAGCATTAAATAATGCACCATTCACCACACTGCTCTTAATCTGCATTTTTTATCTTGACTTCTGGCAGTAAAAAATATTAAAACATCTTTATCTTTGTAGTTAACAGAAAAATTAGGATTCTGTCATCATTTACTTGACCTCACGTTGTTTGTAACACACATTAGTTTTTTGAAGCACAAAAGGGGAAAGTTTTGAAGAATTGCCTGGTCTTTTCAATGCAATTACGCTTAAACTTTAAGGATTTAGGAAATAGCACCCTAAGTATCATGCAACTTGTGCACTGTGTTCCAAGTCTTATGAAACCATAATCACTTTGTAGGATAATCGTGAAAAAATCTCTTGTGGTTTTTCACAGAAGAAAGAAAATCAGTAAATGTACGAAATTTAGGAACATTCATGTTTGGGTGAACTATCTCTGTAAAATGTGAAATTGTATAAAATATTTCAAAGAATCTTTTCAGAGAAAGTCTGTTTTCTCTTAGTAGGCTAATAGTTTTTTTCCCCCAGTATAAATTTAGCAAAATTGAGAAAATTATGCTTAAAATCGATTTGCAATAAGGTAATAAAATAAATATAATTCAAGATGTATTCTTTTAAAACAAATCTTATGCAATGTTCTTGTGCAATCTTGTTTTAAGGAGGTTTTCGTATTTTAACTGGAAAAATGCTAATTAAGAAAACAACATTTGTAGCAACACAAAGTCGTTGGTTTGGTGCTGAGTAATTTTCAGTTGATTAAATAATGGCTTGTTGGTATTTTGCATCTATGAGGACAGGGCAACACATTTTTTACAGCTAATACTGTGACAGATTCTGTTTGTGGGCAGTGATGTTAACAAAAAGTAGAATGCTTCAACTTTTGGCCTATTTCTGTCCTTACAAGTGCCACTAACTGAGTTCTTCCTTGTGTGCCCCTGGTAATAAAGTCACTTACAAAAACCGAAGAGCAAAGAGGCTGACATTAATTAAGTTTAATTGTATCTTGGTCCTCTGCCATCTGTCTGCTTTAGAAGCACAAACTACTGTCAGCTGTAGGACTAAGAGCATAGTAGGCCAGGGAACGGAAGGTGTTTGATTAGTTTGTCTGAGGCCAGAAGATGCTGAGCAAGAGGGCCGTAATTGTTGCGAAAACTCACTGTTTCCATCATCTAAACAAAATAATCAGACATTAAAAGCTAAATAAATAGGACGTCGTTTGGAATGTTTTAATCATCAGCTCTGTGTTTGTGTTGGTTCTCTTGAAAATCCCTATGGCAGCTTTGCTTTTTGTACATCAAATGCTTGTCTTTTGCTTTTCTGAGTGTTGGAAATGTTTTTCACTTCCTAATTAGGCATTTCCTCAGAGCTGCACAGTTGCACAGAGCTGCAAAAGACCCTTTTACGTTGCTGTTTGATGACTTGTTTTAAGCTTTATTATAGATAAGTACAGTATCTTTCTTAGTGACTATAATATACTGTATAAATAACTTTTTTTTCTTTATACTTCAAACTGCTTTAGATCCTTTTGGTAAGCTCTCCTGCCTTTTAAAATCCTCTTCTGATGTACACATCCATTCAACACCCTTAAAGGGATAGTTCAGCCCAAAATGAAGTCTGTCGTTACAAACTTGAATGACTTTCTTTCTTATGTAGAACACAAAATTATATTTTTTTCTAAAGTAAATAGGGTCCAATTTTGTTTTAGACAAAATTTAAAATTTATTTTAAATTATTTATATTGAGAAAAAGACTGTTTTGGATTCAGTTAACCTTCACTGTACGGACAAAAAAAAAAAAAAAAAGATGACCCCCAATCTTGTTTCCCAAGACCCTTGTAGTAGATCATAAAATGCTACAAATTCGTACCAATTTCATATTATGCATTTAGCACAACGTAATATTGTACTGTATTGTTGTATATCCTTAATCTGGTCACATTCTCTTGGACTTCCTCAAATCTGCCCACCTTTTTATTCCATGACTAGAAAAGTGTTTATATCCTGGCTCCAGAGTAAAGCGAACATATGAAACAGGATTACTGGAGAGAGTGTCCCTTGGCCCTCGTTCTCAGTCTCATTACGGAGGAATGGAGGAAAGTCTTTACCCAGGGAGTTGAGGTGATGAGGTTCAGAAGAGAGAGGAGGAACTCTGACCCATGATCCATACCTGTGACAGTATGATGAATAAGTCTGCTCTGCCTTTAGCTCAAAGCTAATGGATCTCTAAACAACGGTATTTTGCTGTTTACAAACACATTTTCTATGCAACAACCTCTGAATTATGTCAACCAAAACATTAATGACAGTTTACCTCTGTTTAAATAATGAAAACAATACTGAGGGCCAAATTCAATTTAGCTGTGCTATTTTTGCACACAATATTTAAGTGCAAAAGCCTGTGTTTTATGCCGGGTATATTTAAATTAAGCCATAAAGTACTGTATGTTTACATTAATCCAACCTGACTTCAGATTCTGAATATTCTGTTTATATGAAGCCTAAATTTTGCAATCTTATTCACATATTCTTTTTACATGCATTACATTATTCCCAACAAAACGTAACATTTAATTATTTGTCGTTTGTTGTCTTGATGAAATATCTAAAAACAAAATGACATTTTTGTTAGAAGAGTTTTTAAGCCAATATTTAGTCAATATTCTCCTCCGCTGACCAATTTGTAAGACCTAAATAAACATATGAACGTTCATAAGACTTAAAACACATGCTAACATTAAAAGAGCTCCACACTGCTCACGTTCACACGGTATTTTTGAATCCAATTGAGAAGATAGTTGGATTCAGGCTTTTACATGCTTATTTTTGTTTAATTGATTTGATTACTTTAGACCTACACTCCTTTAAGTCTGATCAAAATTCTGATCAAGCTCAACTGGCTCAATTGAGGTGTTTACATGAATCCTTTTCAATTTGATTGAACCATCAATCCGATTGCTTATGGAATATTTGCGTGCATGTAAACTTTGTTTTTCAGTGCCTCCTTTATATCTAAATTGAGTCTGTTATAGATTGCATCTTAGTCACAAATAAATGGGACGCAAGTAGAATTCAATTTGTACACATTTCTGGCGATCATGGATTTAGTAATTTATCAAATAACAATCAAATGATTATGAAGAGCATTATAGTATGGCATATATCTATTTGACACATTCTGCAGAATTGTGTCATTTTTAAAGAACCAATTGTGGTTTCTGTATTGCAAAAGTGGAGCAAAGCTGTATAGTACGACAGATTGTAGTTATCTGCTGCATGTCTCATATTTAAAGATATAGCATTTTTATCAATGCGCTCTGCTTGACCGATTGTAACATGATGGAGAGAGCACAGAGATGAATAGTGCCTCAGATTGATGACAGACTGGTGACTGTAAAAGAGTATAATAATTACATCCTCGCTGTCTTGCATAGAATCAACTTCAGAGGTGTTGCTGGTTGCGCTGACGGAGGAGAGGAAATCGATAACCTGGCCCTCCACTCTTCTTTTGGCTTATTTTAGAAACTCTGAGCGCAGGTGTTAATTAGTGAGACGATGGTGTCATTAATCAACGCCGGAGCCCCAGGAGGCTTAGACAGGTAGCAGCTCTCTTGTGTGAGATAAGCAGCAGTTTATGTGTGAGTACATGTTTATGTGGGAGAGGATGAAACATCGTAGGTAATGTGAGTGTCAAGGTCTTATCTGTTCTCTTTTACACACTTTAGGAGTGTTAAATACAACTGTTGCTGTGTGGGTGGGGGAGCAAAGTGTAATGTGTTGAGTGCTGGTGGTTTCTGCCTTACTGGTGTGATCCTTCATGGCACATATCTCCTTTGGGTTAGAAAGAGGCACTGTCGGCTGGTCCATTATGCAGGTGCACACACTGTAACATTATTATAATTTTAACAATAACATTGCAATTAAAGTTTCGGATAATCATCCAAGAGATGTTATTCTTGTGTTTTAAGCTATTTTGATTTTAAATCTCACAAATCTAACTAAATATCTTACAATTGTGACTTTAGATCATACAATGTGACTTTAAATCTCACAATATAACTATCTCACAACTGTGACTTTATATGTCACAATTTTCACTTTATATTTCACAGTTGTGACTTCAGATCATAATGTGACTTTATATAGTCACAATGTGTTAAAAAAAAGTGTTAAAGGTGTTTAAAAAAGGTGTTAAAAGGTAAATTAGATTAAGTACTCTTGATAGGTGTAAGAATTGCTTGCTACTAATAGTTCAACAAAACCTTTTACCCTCTGGGAACACCATTTCATTTCTGTAATCATTTAATTATCTCCAATTTGATATATTTGTTTAATCGCCAACACATGCCATTGTTCTAAAATGTATATTATCAACGTTAAATGAACCCTTTTAGTAATTACATGCTAAATTGTTCTTCAGGGTAATTGAGCAGTAATGACGACCCGTTTCTCAGGGTTACAAAAGTCCTGCTTGACTGAATGCTCTCTGAGGATTAATAAGGCCTTCAAGACTGCTGTCACCCCTCAGCAATCAATGGTCATATTTCATAGTCTCCCATTTCAGTGATATATGACCTGTATGTCCACCTTTATGTGCAATGTACCACAGTGAGCATATTAGGGGTGATGTGAGTGGCATTCTCACTTGGAAATAGACTAGGTCAGCGCTAGTTTAACCTGTTCAAATTATGTGGGAAGAAGGTTATAAATGTAGACTAGGAAATGGTGGCAACAAACCGCTAATGCCAGTGAAAAAAGCAGGAAGTTACTTATATTGATTATGATTCTGCTGGTTTGTACATGCTTCTGCATTCATGCATAAAAATCCTCTTTTTTAATTTCACATGAATATAATGGCAAGCACTGTTAAAATCACGCACGTTTGGATTCACATCCCAGCCAGGAAACTGCCATTGAGATGAATGGGAATGCTAACAGATAGCTGTCTCCAGGTATTAAAGACTTCATTGCTGTAATCTACTTCAGATAAACCCGACACAAAATCGCACGTAAAAACACAACAAATTGCATTTAGATGCTTTACATGTCAGTCAGGATGTAAAAAGTCAGAATAAGCCACTATGACGACTATATTTTGTGCACAAATCAAATATCTGACTTAAGGAGACTAGGGTGAAAAGTTCAGCAGGATAGCTGTGACAGAAGTTAAAATTATATTTGCATATGTTCTTATATTTTACACTTCAAAGCTTCATCATTCCTCGCATAGCTGGAGAATATTGCTGAGGGATGGAAAGGTATTATTGGTAAATACTGTATAATAAGTTGAATGTACTTTATGAAAGTGCTTTAAGTTTGTTATTTGGCCATGTGATTCTTACCTGAGGGTGTGCCTAGCACTTCTTCTCTCTTTGCTTAAGTGGCAGCTCTCATATTCTCTGCCATATAGAAGGAAATGGGCAATGCAGTGTAATTCTGCTGCCATGTCTGAGTAACATAGATCTCTCCCTGATCAAAGTGAATGAGTAGGGGTGATTGCGTACATCATGGCTTGAAGCGGCGTATTATAAAGGCCTTGTGAACAGCAGTATTTCCTGCCCTTTCCGTTTGATCTACAGACATGTAGTATTTCCTTGTGAAGAATTGAAAGCTTTCAAAAAAGAAGGTAGAAAAACAATAAATGCCTCAAATGCAAAACCCAATACTGTTTTCTGGCAAGCTAGTTATCTGCATGAGCTAAATAATCATTTTAGGTTAGCATCAAAGAAAAGAAAGGCATAACTTGACAGGAAGGAGATGATAAAAGTCTGCATAAGCAAATTTAGACAAGAAAGCATTGCTGGTGTTGTGTAGATTGAGGACCCCCTCTGCGTACGTGTTTGTATTCAAACAGCTCGAAGTGTCACATCATCAGTTACTCCTCAGCCAAGCCCCTGGACCTGGTTTATTATTGTTCGAGTTGACGGCTCCTGCGTACTTCAGAAATGCAGTTGTCTCAAAACTCATCTGACAGGCTGCTGAGAGAGTTCATTAAGCTTCCCCACCAGAGGTGTAACAAATGACTTTTCATATCAATGTATCCTCACCAGACTGGGGAGAAACGGACAGCGTCTTGTTTTCCACAAAACTGAAAAAATTGAGGGGAACTACTCTCACATAGCTTCTGAGATGTAGATACCTTTTCTACATTGTCAAAGTCCCACAGGGACACAAAGGAAGAAAAGTGAGTGAAAAAAATCAAAGTAATTTGTATAGGATGAGGTAATGCACAAGCCTCTAAAAGCATCATGTCCTCACCCGGGCTGTCTGCCTCTTAACGGCATGATATTTATTTTTAGTCGGCCCCAAACAAGGGTCATTTATTGACATTCCATAAGAATTCTAATTTAATTCAAAATGACATTGAGTGGAGGAATGCCACAGAAATAGACTTGTTGTGCATGTCAATAAAGGATAGACAGGCTGTGTCAGCTTTGTGGAATTCTTCACTAAAGGTTTCCAATTCAATTTCAGTTCAATTCAATTTACTTGTATCGCACTTCTCAGTATAAAGAGTGTTTAAAAAAATAGCACCTATTAATTTTTTTTAGTTGTTTGTTTATTAGCTATTTTATTAGTTAATATATATTATTTATTTATATATACACTACCGTTCAAAAGTTTGGTCAGAATTATTTTATTTTTTTAACGAAATCAATGCTTTTAGTAAGCTTTTTTTAGCAAGTATGCATTAAACTGATTCACTTTTGATCACTTTTGAAAACAACTGTTTTCAACATTGATGTGATAAGAAATATTTCTCACAAATCACACCAACATAATGATCATGTGACTTTTTGCGTCAAATTCCTAAATTACATACTAACATGTAATATTTCCTAATGTATCCGATGAATACACTAAACAGCAATAATTTTCTATTTATGTGTTTTTCCTATGGAAAGTGTGAAAAATTGGTGAGTTTTGAACCTGAACACTGAATTAAATCCTTTCAGGGTGACTTTGAAATGAATGAAAACTATGGATGGCTAATCCCTCTATTTTTTTAAGCAAATGTGCAGTTACTTGGCTTAACAGCAAATATAAACAGCTTTGTTTATTTATTTAAATATTCATTTTACACTTTGTGTTGGCTTGAAACAGTTGCTCCTGAACTCCGAGCATTGTGATGTAAATGGGATGCAGATTTCCTCTTCCTCGCTCTAGTGAAGTGAAAAGGTAAATATTTGCATAATGTTTTCTCAGGTTGCTACGCTCTGTGTCATATTATTCTATTAACCCAAGTCATCAAGCTCACCAGCACTGTTTTACTAATCAGCTTAAAGGTAAGCGGCCAAAATGAGAGCGATGGCACACAGCAGAGTTGACTATCAGACAGTACCTTACCTCATTAATCAAGACTTAAACATCTGTGCTGATGAAATACATTTTCATCTGCTTTTTTCATGTGCATGCATAATGAGGTCGCCCTTAAGTGTTGAGATGTGAACATACTGTACACAGTTATTATTGTAGCCATAAGTTTGTACCTGTTTGCAAACTTTGAAAAACTTGAGAGAGAGTAAAAGAGAGCAGCTAACTTTCTTTCTGAAATAAATGAATGTGTTAAAATTAATCTTTTAAATTAATGTGTTTCTTGCCAATTCCATGTAATTATTTGTGAAATTTACTATCAATTTTCAATTGAAATTTGTTTCTACACCATTTTTTTTCAGTGTGGGGTGACAGACCTTTGAAATGCATTAAAACGTAATATTAGCAAAGACTTGATCCAGGTATAAGAGCATGCTGGGAAATTAGCCCTCAAAATAGACAATGAACAGACACACCACTGTGCCTGTACCACAATAAAATGCACATCAACCCAAGTCTGTGGACATTGATTTGGTCTTTTTACAGTGCTGTGAACCAATTGACTGAGAAAGCCATCACACTGGCCTTTGTGTTTATCCAAGTGGAAATGTTCTACATTCGCATTAAGACACAACATTTCACAGCACTATGAACTTACTGACTGAGTTTAAAATGGGCCTGGTTTTTACATTGTGGTGGAAATTGACTCCTGCCTAATGACTGTATTTCATTAGCATCTGATATGAAGAGATGCTGGCACTCAATATTCCACAATGCATGATGAACTGTAAATGATAAACACTGTATTGACACAACCATCTGGAAATTAAATGGGCTGGAAAGATGAGGTATGTACTTTTGTGTACAGCATGAAATCATCATTATGTATTTGCCATATCCTCTTTACGCTGTATAAGAATAAATTATGAGCTAAATAAATCAATGGATCCATGTACTTTTGACATATTGACATTTCATGTGTCAACTGAATATGTCACTGAAAAAAAGAAAGTTTACTCACTGTTATGTGACTGAAACATTTTTTGCTGATTCATTGAAAAGATTTGGCTCAAAAGAATGTTTTCTTCTCAAATCGGCCATTGCTACTTCTTTTATGAACTTGAACACTCATGAATTCAGTGAATAATGATTTAAATGTCGGTCTCTCAAAGGCTTAAAATATAGCATTGTCCGTAAAATATACTGACCACTTTTGTGATATTTCTATAACATTTTTGAATGCTTGTTCAAGCTATAGTTGGCATTTGTTGCAAACTGCATGACTGATTTTTTGCCTTTTATGTTCCACAGAAGTTCTAGTTTTGGGTCAACTAAAAGGTGAGTAAATGATGACAGTTTCAATTTTGGGGGGTGAACTATTACTTTAAAGCCAAACTGAAGAGAAAATGCATATAATAAAAGTGTCACACTTTTGGACCTGTTTTGCCCATGTAGTCCTTGTTATTGTATGTTCCTGTCCTCGTCTAGTTTGATTATGTTCCTTTGATGTCACCTGTGTTCCCCTGATTGCCTTGTGTTTAAAAGTCCCAGTCTGTTCAGTTTGTGTTTGTCAGGTCTACTTGTTTCTATGTGTGTTTGCCCAGCTCCTACTGTGGATTATCCCGTGTTTTCATCATTAAAGACTGTGAATGCTACTCCGTGTCTCCTACGTTCTTCCCGCAGCAGCGTAACGTGACAAAAAGACCTTACACAACAAAAAGTATTAAAATATGCAGCTCAGCTTGTCTTCCCTTGAATAAAAATTTGTTTGACACTTTGAAATCTAGACATTCCCAAAATGGTTGCAAATATTGTTTTTCTTCATCTTTGTGAAACCTCTGCTTTATTATGAACACCTTCACTGTGTGGAGAAAAAATCTATACAATATCAAATATACATGTTCATTCTGAATGGTTTTTTCTGACTACATAAATGATGCCCTTGCATGCTCTGTGTTACCTGTATAACTGATGAAGCTGTTTAGGCCTTTCTAAATTGAAATGTGTTTTAGTGTGCGCTGCAGGCGGGCTGGATAAAGAAATTACATTTTACAGCATTGAGGGCCCCTTTGGTTCTATGCATCAAATGGCTTCAGGGAAGATTGAATTGAACACAGTGAGAATGCAGCCAATGGACTGGCTTATTTGTCTCCATATTTACATATGTGACGGATAGAGAAGTTTCCTCCTACTTTTTAAGTACTATGGATATGGTTTTGCAGTGCAGTTTTATCAATATGGGGTCACAATATGGTGCATGTTGCAATTATGTTTTTGGCTTAACAGTTAAATGTATTGTGATTTGTTTCTGTGATACATTATGATTTATCTTTATAATTTGACCACAGTTTGTGTTTCATAAGACATGCTTATTGCATGTTTTATATAACTAATTTTTGTGCAGCAAAAATCTGTAAAATCAAAGTGACCTCACACAATGTTAATTCAGATGAGCAATATCAAATTTGTTCAGGCATGCTTCTTTTTTTGACACTGACGATTTTCATACTGCTTATGATACAAGAACATTTAATTGACCTGTACAATTTTTCTATGGTCTTATCGCAGACAATATGTTCTCATCCATCCCAACTCAACTGAATTTATAAGTTAATGAGACATTCATACTTTTTCTGCCTATCTATCCTGCACAACTTTACTTTCTGTAGGACGTGAGTGGTATTTCTCTTCTCTGTGCACTCTGTACAGATAACATCAATACAAGTGATGTTTTTGTTTTATTTATTTTTTGGTTGTTTTAAGTTTCAAGTTCAGCTGCAAGTGCCCAGGAGAACTAGGAGTTATTGGAGCGAGTTTTGGGTTAAAAGTAAAAGCTGTACAAAGACTAAAGCTTAAAATATACACATTTCATTATCATTTTTTAAAAGAAATCAACAATTAAATTAAATTGATTAAAGTAACAGTAAAGACCTTTACATTGTTACAAAATTTTTTATCAGATTTCAATTTCAACAGAAGTTCATCAGAGAACCTTAAAAAAATCACAGTTTCTACAAAAATATTAAGTAACAAAAACGGATTTCAACCATGATAATACTAAGAAATGTTTCCTGAGCACCAAATCAACATATTAGAGTGATTACTGAAGTATCACGTGACAATGAAGACTGATAAATGGCTGTTGAAAATTCAGCTTTCAGACATCACATGAATACATTGAACGGAAGTGTAATTAAATGTCTGTAAACAAATCCCAAAATAATCTTTCTTGAAACAAATAAAACAAAACAAAACAAAACTGAATACATGAGAATCTACAGAATCTACAAGCATGGGGCTAATTGGACTATGGAAACCCAAATATTGACCTCACGATTCAGTATTTGCATACACAACCCATACTAATATAACTCATGTTACTGTAACTCTACACATTCATTAGATCTTTGCTGCATCATGTATATAACTGGCCTGAATAATCAATGTGTTTCTGAATGTTCCTGTACCTGAAGCCACATTTTACTGCATAGTTTATGTCTCCTCAGTTGTGGATCACGACTCATGCATGGAGGAACAGTTTGAAATGTGTACAAGTCCACAGTGCCAAGAGCCACAACAAGGACTCTCTACCCCTGTTTTCAAAAAATATGCACACATCCAGCAGATTCGGCTCTGCTTTGTTAATCTGCTGCTCTGAAAAGATGGAAAGATCGGGAAGTGGTAACAAAATGAAGACATTTTTAAACCGAAGGAATGGGGGGAGACTGCCGAACGGGAGAAAATGAGCCGGGAAATAATCTTTATAGCTGTCTGAACTTTCTTGTGGCTTTTGCTTCGACCTTGTTTCTTGCCAGCTGCCATTGAACACTGAGAGGGAGGTGGCGGCATGTGACCCGATGTACTCCTCACAGGGATGCCCTTTCAGAGCTAATTGAAACAATGCCAAAGGCATAGGGTACGATCTAAAGACAATGAGATAAAAGAGGTGAATGCTTAAGCTCTGCTTTTTATGCTGTCCTGCCTGAGCATCCCTTTCAGAAGAACAGTCTCTGGAGACAAAGCCTGATGTTACATTGTCCTACTACAGGCTAATGTTCACTTGTTTGCCTTTGAACATTGTTCCTTTTGCCCCTTGTGGTCCCACCGGCAGCTTATTACAGATTCAATTCCAGACAGGCTGATCCTAACAGGGATGGATGGGAATTGCAAGTCTGTATTTGAAGGTGCCTGTCCTTGCATATGGTTAAGTGATTCCAGTGACCATATACAGACTAAATATGTACATAGGGTACATTCAGATTTGCATTGATTCATGCTTTTAATTTGCATTCAACTTTTCCGACTCCCTTTTTCATCATAGATTTTATGTTTAATACTTACCACCTACTGTTTGTGGTGGGTATCTTAATTTTCAATATTTAATTTTGTATTCTTCTACTCTCTGTAGTGATTTATGGGTGACTCTTGTTATCCCTGTGTTAGAGGTTTAGTATTGTATGTTTTCCCTTCGGATATTGGTTCGTATAGTTAAATATCTGTTAACATACACCAAAAAGTGTAATGTTTATACTAAAAATACTGACCTTTAAAGTCTTGTTTGTTAAAGTAGTCTTTCTCTGTGTTTTGCCCTAGGTCATGAGTGTATAGCAAGCCCAGCATCTTCAGTGAATAGCTGATAAATATAAAATATCACCTCAGTCCCTGGATGCGAATGGACTGTTTTGCATGGCTGCTCACTGTATCAGTCCTGTCAAGTGAAAGGACAAAACACAAGGGCAACATAACCTCTTCAAATGGGAAGTGGAGTAGTATATATATATATATATAGCATATTTAAAAAAAAAACTAAATATTTATGTCTGTGCTATGTCTAATCAAATTTGACTTGGAGGGATATGGAGGGCTATATATATATAATAATAATAACTAACTAGAACACTTTCTTCCATAGATATTATAAATGAAAAATAAATAAATAAGACTTCAACAGTGGGATCCTGCAGGATATGCAGTCACCAGGGCTAATGATGAGGGCTTGGAGCTGCCTAAAACATCAGGGTTGCCCTTTGCTCCCATCACTCCTCTGTTCCAGCTAATTCTCTAGACTTACACTGCCCAGAAATGTTTAAAAGGAGTCTCAGGGACAGCTATGCAATTCCAAGTAAGACTGGAGCAGGTGTTACGCCAGACAATCCACTTTTACAGACATTGCTGATGCAATAGGTGCTGTCAGACCTAACACAACACATCAACCATAGAATAGTATCCAGACCTGGCCTTTCTCTTTCTGACTTTACTTTCAGCTTCTGTCATACGGTAGTCAAAAGTCACTCTCATAGAATCTCAGTCAGATGGTGTCTGTATATAGTTAGTAATAAGAACGAAATGTTCAACCCAAACCTGAAGCTCAGCTGGGCTTTGGACATTGAAACGGACTATTGGACCTTGCCAAAATCCTAAAAGTAATTTCTTCCAACTGGACTCTGGGGATTGTTGTTAATCCACCATGTCCATCAACTATAAATAGCTAGTGTGTGTGTAAAAGATGCCTGTTGGCTGCTTTGAGGCCGGACACTTATTAGGGCCCACCGTTTCTTATTTCCACACTGTTGAGCAAAGCAAATTGGTGGTAGACACTGTGAGCAGGTGAAGAATGAATGGTGAGTGAAGGTCTGTGAGATGTAACATACTACCCAATTATCCACATTGAAGTAAAACCAAAATACATATAAAGTGATTTTTTTTGTAACTTAGATCGAACTTCAACTTATTGAGGTTCTTTATTGTTTCATGTTGTCTGTATATATTCTGTAAATGAGAAAAGAAAGAATCTAAAAGGCAAAAAAAGAAAATATTTAAAAAAAGTGAACCCCACTAATGCGCTTTTTATCCCAGGGGAATGGCATTAATGGTCAGGAATAGCAAAGGGATTTAAATACATAATTGCAAATGTACACATTCTCTGGTAATCAGCACTGGACCATATCACAGAAAATATTCAGTCTGGGTAGTAGCCCAATACGCTGAAAACATTTGTTTTATAATCAAGTTTAACTCTCAAATGTCTAATTTTAATGCAATCAGTCCTTTTTTTCATTCATTTGTAATAATTTTGTATTGGTGCAGTGGTGGAATAAGGCACCAACTTTTGAGATTGACATAGAACTATTTTGCTATAGTGGTTCTTTAGAAGCATTTCCTTCCTTCCAAAAGGCTTACTTCAGTGAAATCATTCTCATTGCATTGTATAAATAAATAAATAACTCTGAACAATCAATTTGAACAAGATGATAAATAAGTAATGCAAAAATTATATCCTAAATAAAATAGTACAAACATATCTCATGAAAATGCAGCAGTGGTTTAGAGAGTTCTGACTTTGTAAGCAATAAACACTTAATTGGTCATTAAAACTGGCTACTATTTTTTTGATGAGATAAACCACAGAATGCACCGTGAAAGGGCACAGTATTTTCCTAGAGTTCTCCACACCACAACAGTTGAAAACACTTTTCTTGTCAATTTTGTCAGTTTCTGCACAGCATTATGGCAAGGTTTATGCATGGCAGAACAGTGCTGCTCACAGCCAATTTCTCTGGATTTGACATAAATTGTCAGCCACGTTTTTCAGGCTGTAGCATAGTTTGATTAGTCTTTTTAGGGTTGTGTTATGGCCATGACCAGATGCTTCCCTCTTTCTGCTTTTACAGAGTGTTGTTCTGATAAAGTTTTTCTGTTGTTGTTTTGACAGTTACATCCATGTGAGTGAATCAGGTGTGATTGCTGCTGCTCTGTACCAGATGTGCCCAGAGGTTTGTAAATGGCCAGCATTGGGGTCCACTGCATGATTGATTATTGTAGTTATTCAGCTCATGGGGAGTAACCAGTGTTTCTCTTGTCGTTTCACATGCTGCAAACATACAGTATATATGGCAGAACTTTCATTTTTGGATGAGCTACTCCTTTAACATCTACTTTTTATTGCAAAGTTTTAGCACACGCACACACTTCAAAATTTGCATGAATACAAACCCCTATAATTTCTTATGAATTAAATTGCAATTCTTTCACCATTAGCTCAATATTCTGTTGAATTCTGTTAAAAAAGAGGCAGAATGCTACTGCTCTGCTGCACTATAGAGACTTTAAAAACAGAAATCATGTTTTTCAGGACTTGAACATGTGAGCATGCAGCATTTTCGTTTATGTCTGTATTGGCATGTGTGAAAGAGATTGTACTTTCTGTTAGCATGTTGTTCTGTTTGACCCTCTGTGCTTAAAGACTGGAGAAGAAATCCCCTTCCGACATGCCTCGTCTCTTTCTCCTCTGTGTCTCTCTGTCTAGCGCATGAGGAAAGGCTTGATAGGTCTGAATGGTAAATACTCTGGGTGTTAGAGCAATCAGAGGAGCTTAGAGCCATCCATGAAGTCCTCCTGCTGTTATCAGCCACAGCCTGGTGGGAGCTGACACTAGACCTAATGTGATTCACAGCTCTCCTTAAAAGCCAATTAAAGCTGATTTTCCTTTTCCCTTCATTGATTTGGTCTTGTGACCTTTTCGATTTTTTTTTATTTCCGTTACAAATGCATGGCATAAATATGTAGATTACTGTATACAAGCTTTTCCTCCTTGTGCTGTTTTAGGTTGTTCAAGAAATACAAATACTTTCACAATGTTGGTCACACAAGGTCAAAGAAACACTCAACACACACACTTTATTGTTTTCTAGCAAGTATATAGTGCTTTACCAGTGTTTCAGCATATAATGAGAATCATGATGTATTTTGCCTCAGATCCAGATATTTATGATCCCACCCCCCTCCAAAATTCAACAAAAACCCTTATTTTTAGCTACTGCCAATTGAAAACCCTCCTTTTCTTGGGGTGGATTTTAAATACACTATATATGTCTTCTTTCTTTCTATTGCATGTCCACTGATATTAAACAGTGTGACACTCTATGCATCATTACTCTAAGTTACAAACGACATCTAAGTTGACGCCTCTGCAGTTTCAATTTAAATAATTGCCGCTGCATGGTAGAGCGTCCAATTGATCACATTCCTATATTTTGCTATGCTTTAAGACACTGTTTTAAACCACTTGCTATTCCCAGTGTAATTTTGACAGGGGAGATCAATAGAGATATCTATAATAAGCCACATTGCCTACACACAAGCTACTTTCCAGCAGCTTTCAATGTGAACACATAATGTCCAACCTGAATACCTTTGTCCTGTGGAGATTTACTGTATGTATCAAAGCTAAATTGTTCCTTCAGACAGCAGTTAGTGGATTATAATGGAGCTGCTATTGTGTGCCTAAAATGACTCATTCACTATATTTATTGCTTTCTGATGGCACTGACTGTAAATAAGCCTTCATAATGCAAGTGGGCCAAATACTGACGCTGGTTTATTGTTATCTGTGTTGTTTGCATGTTCCTCGCTTATGTGAATAGCCGGTGCTGAGTCGTGCATTCATAAATGTATGAGCAGCAAGTATTATATCATATGTAAGAGGATTAGAGTTGTTATGATTGTAGTGAATCATATAAGAAGGGGAGTTAGGAAACCATTGCAGTTGATTTCTGGCTTCGTTAAATAAGGTGTTTGGGCTTATGATTCTCTATTGCCAAATTTCACTTATATGTATTTTTTACTAGTGTAGAAGCTAGTCCACCTTGTGAGAATTTCAATGTACCTACAAGTAAAAAAATATATATACATTTCTCTTTCAGTGTTTTTTTCTTATGCTCCTTATGACAAGGCCTGCAGGGCAGACTTCCTAAGTTTGACTTGTTTTTGTACAGAGGAATGTGAGGGATTTATCCCTGCTGTTACACAAACACACAAAGGCCTCAGGGTTTTAGTCTGTAGGGATGTGCTTCTCTATCTCATCTCCTGTTAACACAAGCTTAAACCATTAGAGAACTCTGAAGGAACGCTAGAGAAGACGTATACATGCGCACACTGTCAAACTGTCATGCAGATGCAGTGTTACGTTCATTGACCTTTTACCTGAAAATTACACAGTATACACAAACCTAATTATACAGACATGTAAACAAACAACTGTTTTATGTGGTGTCAGGAATGCTTTAGTTGAAATGTCTTCAATATGACTTTTATTACAAGGCTGTCTGCAATACTTGATTGTGATTGGTCAATTGTTGTATTCAACACTCAGATATTTCCAAAATATTTGCTGTCGTCCATGGCAACCCAGTATATCAGACTGAGCTCACATGAATAACTGTTACCGGTGATACTTTCATGTTTTATATCTCTCTGCAGACCCGTTCTTGCTTGTTTTATATAACCACAACTGCCGTCATTTTGCGTATCAGTTACTGATTGCAGTGAAAATGGCCTTGGAGCATTTCAGTTTTAATATTACTGTAATTTTGTTGAAGTGTTTATCTTGTTGCTAGACAGATTGTGTTGTATGTGCGATGATTATTTAAAAAAAAAATCAATGTTTCATGTCCACATATTTACTTATTTATTCGGCAAGTAGCCATGTATTAAACAGCTTACATTACATTTATCTACTGCCATTTTTACCTGGATTTCATGCAGTAAAATGTGACCAATAACTTGTATCCGTCTGTTGTTAGACCTATTTTCATGTTCAATGTGAATAGGTCCATATCAACTCTTGATTGCAATGAACATTAGCTAGGAGTATTTAATCTTGGTGTAAAAAGGCGTTATGAAAGTGTAAGTGATCAACTGAGTACTTGCAGTGCACCTGTTCCAATGTCATTCTCAAGGTTAAGATGCATAAAATATGTTAAACAGCGAAGACGACACTACCCTTGGAATACATCAGAGACATGCCAACAAAAACCCTTGGACCAAAAGCTTCTACTCAGCTCTTTCCCATGACCAGCCCCTGAAGATAAATATTCTCATTAAAGCGCCTTCATAATTGGGGAGGATCCTCAGGGCAGAAGATCAGTGGTCCCATGCTGGCCTTTAAAGAGTACACAGAGGCATCAAAGAGAGAGAAAAAGAAAAAAGAGACAAGATATTGATCTCCACACTACCACAAACAATACTGAGGAGATGGGAGAACCTAAGGAAGGAAAATCATTCATCACCTGAGTTTTGACAGCACTTGTTTTTCTCTGTAACAATGTAGTGTTCATAGTTAACTTACAAGTGTGTTCTAGGTGTTTCTGATATTTTAGCTGTTATTTCTACAGGGCTTTAGCTAAACTGAAGAAAAATATTGTCATGCTGTCAGTGTCGTGCATGTGACCTACTGCCTTCAATATGTCTCTCAATGGTACTTTTAATGAAAGCAACCTTTGTGTTTACCAGCAGAGTATTTCAACTGTAATTTATTTTTCACAGTGGTCTGCTTCACTGTGTCCTATTCACGTTTCCACATGTGAATGAATAATCTGCAGTGGGATGTGCTGAGGAAATATGTAAGCCAGTTTTGAATCTCCAAATGTGACTTTGGAAACTCTCCAGCTCATTTTGCCCATTTAAATTCAGAAAAAGCAAGTGCTGTTTGTTGTGTAACCTTTACCAGGCCAGGGAGGCACATGGGATGCAAACATTGGCAACTGAGAGGCAGGCCTTCCTGATAAGAGGACACAGAGCGGAGAAACATTCAAAGATACCCCCATGAGCACTGCTTCTTCTACAGTATATGCCTGCCAGACTATTTATGGGACAGAGGCATCCAGGCAGAGTAAGACATAATTTCTTTCTTTCTTTCTTATTAAATTATTTTAAAATTTTAAACAATCTTGTAAGCAATGCACCAGTATTAAAAGTGTGGCCAATAGTAAAAAGCTGATAATTCTCTAGGTAGAGATAACTAAATCGTGTAAAAGAAAAAAAATACTATGACATTCCATGACATTATTATTTCCAGGTTATCAGCAGATAACCGATAAATTGCAGATATTGAAATTCTATAAAGATCTATATATTTTGTTCAACATAAAATGTTACTTCATGCTAATTAAATTTAGATGCTACAATTTTATAATGTACAGTATGAAAAATGGATATTTAAAGCTATGGAAAATTACAAAATAACAACAGTGTTATTAAACTATTAGTGTTTTTACAGATTAATAAAAGTGAACATTAGATGATGGCAAAGCTAATCTAAAAGAAAAAGTAGAGAAAACAATCATGAACAATTAAAAATGTAAAAGACAAATTACACTAATTGCTAAGAACTGTTATGGTACCACTATGTCATACTGGTACCAATATCCCGATAAACTCTCTTATGCAAATATTCGTGTCCAATAGGATGGGAAAGTCAGGGGTATTGTATGTTAACAGTGATAAATTGGATACAAAGTAATATATAGCTGAATGGCTAGTTCTGGTATGAACGGTAGAGAGAAAATGCACAGCTGAGCTAGAAGTACAGCTGAGCCCTCTAGAGGCAAACAGATGTATGACTGCAACTTGCTACCTAGTCTTTCTCTTTCTTTCTGAAATCTCAAACCTATATTTCTCTGATCTCATTGGCCTGCTTGGCCAGACGTAGGCCACCAAATGTCTAATAACCAGCAAACTGTAACCGGTAACCCCCTGCACTACTCCTAGAGGCTACATCATTGCAGAGGACAGGAAGTAGATCTAATGACCAAATGTGAGAATTATGTGACTCCACCAATCAGAATAGCAATCCAAGCCCTTCCTGAAGGCTCCTGCCATTTGGGCTATAAAAATGATTGGATGTTCATGGCAAATTGACTCACAAATGTGAGTTTCCAGTAATAATAGCTACTGAATAAAATATAATGTATTGCAAGTTATTTATTGCATTGATTTGAATGTGTTAAGTATGTGTTTTATCTTCGTATGTTAAGGCCAATCTCATTCTACTGCTGGTGGAAGCAAAGAGAAGTTTGTTTATGGTGCAAAAAATAGAGCAATTATTAGGAAGAAATTCTAGATTACTGTGGTGATGTAAAAAAGCATATGATGAATTGTAATCATTTTAAAGTTGCTATCTGCAGTGAAGGAAATCAATATTCTAGGGCCGTGGGCTGCTTAATGTGAGTATCGTACATTAGGCGTTCTGTAATGATCAAATCGAACTGTCTCGAATTCAGCCAGCCTTGAAAACCCAGCACTTGGGCTGCATCAGTTTTTCAGCTGACATATTTCAGGTAATTCATAAGGTATGCCAAAACGAACCCCCCATCTTGTTTTCTAAATGAGAACATTTCTAGAGTAGCATGTAAAACATCTATTTTAATCAGACAGTTGTTTGCAGTCTTACACAGGTGCTTTGTTGTTGTCTCATTAAGTGCTTCACAATAAAAGACACACAGCATAGCTAGCTGGTTTTTGACTTTTGCCCAATCTTCTGCCCAACTAAAATACATAAACAGAGACATTTGTTATAACAAAAGCGGATGTGGAAGTGAGGGGCATGTTACACAGCGGGCACTGTGTCACAGAAATGAAGGAATTGAACTGTGATGTGACTCATAGTCATGTAAAGTCTCTTCACAGGAAAATAGGCCAGGCTGAATGAAAGTGTGCTTTAAAGTCTCTCATGTCTTTTGTGATTGTATCAAGCTGTCTGTGACAAGAATATGTGTCCCTGAACTCTTAAATGTTTTATTAACTGTATTAAATGTGTGCTTAGCAATTCTTTTCTTCGATATACCTGTATGTGCATGCAGGATCTGTACATTATCACTGCTAATTTCAACTTTAAAACTTGTTTTATTTACTCCTTTTAGGTCTTTTGGAGTGGGTGAGCATGGATTGGTTTTCCACAGTGGCTGTCTCTGATGTTTGCTACCATCAGGATGCAATGGCAGGTGTGTGGAACGGGCTTTTCCTGTCTGGAATCTCAAGAGCACTAAGTCTCTGGCATTCATATGCAGAAAATAGGACAGATGGATGTTGCAGCTTCCCAGTATAACAGAGCCAATTGTCTCAGCCCATGTGAAACAGCAACAGAGATGCTCAAGTCCTGCCAGCCCATGAATCATTGATTAATGTTTCATATGTGCTGTGGTTAACAGTTACAAATATGAATCCACCCAAAAATGTTTTTTAATAAGCAGTCTTGATTCAAATCAGAGCCCTATTTCAAACATTTGCTTCGTTGTGATTACCTCCCATGTGTTGTGCCTGGCACCACTGCACTGTTGGCAACAAAACATCATTGCCGACAGTGTTGCTAGTAATAGCTAAAAATGCCAAAAACGAGAGAGCACATTGGAGAATGTAACAAAGATTGAGGCAGTTTTTTTTTTTAAACAGGCAGACACTGTCTATATGTCTATCTCAAACACTGTTCTTATAGAAATTACATATATGATTTATATATATATATATATATATAATTTACATATATATGGCACCTAATATTATCTTGATTTACTATCATAACTTGTTCTTCCTGAGTCTCATTCTATGTAATAATAATAGAAAGTCTGCCATCTAATGGTGGAACATCGGTGGAACATCAGAAAGAATTAGAAATTTAGTTGCTTCATTTTATGAAATACTTTTAGTACTTAGGTTGCATAAATGCTTTCATAGTATGTACTGAATTTGAGGAAGAACTTCCTTCTGCATCTTGACCATTAATAGTGTGTTCCTTAGCTGTGCAAGTATGTAGATCCACATATTTTATCTCCCATATTGCCATTGTCCTTTGGCCCTTGTATTGGTTGACCCATGACCAGTGTTGGGGGTAACTCAAGTTAAGTAATCAGATTACTTTTTTTCAAGTAACTAGTAAAGTAATGCATTACTTTTTAACTTACAAAACATATCTTAGTTACTTTTTCAAATAGGTAACGCCAGTTACTTTGTTTTCTCATATATTGACTGACAGCTCTCCTGTACACATGTTGAGAGAAATCAGGAGTAAGTGCAGAGGCGTTGTGTGTGCTGTGTGAACATGATGTTACTGTAGTTATATGTCAACATGTATTTACTCATCTCACTCGCACAAAAACAGATTCACTATTTCTCAAAATAAATAAAAACAGTCAAATGCAAACTTAGTACATGACGCAAACATGTTAAATAACACAAATATACTTTATGTATTTAATTCCATTTTATTAACCAGTATCTTTGCTGCTGACCTTCAATGATCAACCATACTAATAAGCAAAAATTTACTTTAGATAAATTTAACGTGTGTTTCTTTTTTTGTTTTGTTTCTGCAGAGAGTAAAATGAGGGCAAGCCAGATGAGAAAAAGTCACGCAAAAGTAACGCAACGCATTGCTTTTACTAAGTAATGTAATTAGTTACTTCTTTAGGAAGTAATGCAATATTGTAATGCATTACTTTTAAAATGAATTTTCCCCAACACTGCTGTAGCAAATCAGCTCATGGAAAATATGAATAATTAACCATAACTAGTTATAATTAACTATTCATATTTTAGATCCACTGTAGATATTTAGCTGACCACTCAGGGTCCATGACATACTGATAACCACCACAGAGCCCAAAATTCAGATTAGTGCAGCAACACTGGCCTCAGAATGATTTAAATGATGACAAGCTTGTAAATATATACCATTAAACTCAGAAAACATTGTGGCACCTTATTCATTTGACATACTGCTTTTTAATTATATGGATTGCTTGGGTGTGATATAAACGTTGCAATCACCATTTGACCTACCTTCTTTCAGTTATCAGTTGCAATTTTTTATGTGCAATAAATTATTCATTTAAAATTATGGAATATATATATATTGCTGCCTTATGATAAACTTCTTTACAATTACTTTTTTCCACATCAATCTACACTCCATACACCATACCGACAAAGCAAAAACAGAATTGTCACAACTTCGTAAATTTATTAAAAATAAAAAACTGTACATTGCATAAGTACTCATATTCATATTCATATTCACTAAATATTTAGCTGAAGCACCTTAACAGCCTCAAGTCTTTTTTTTTTGTTTGAAGCGACAAGCTTTGCTCATCAGCATTTTGCAATTATCTGCCATTCTTCACCTCACCTGTTCACCTCTCAAGCTCTGTGAGGTTGGATGGGGGCAGATGCACATTTTCAAGTTTCTCCAGAAATATTTGATTGGGTTCAATCCCAGGCTGTGGCTGGGCCACTCAAGGACATTCACAGAGTTGTCTATAAGCCACTCTTGCTGTGTGCTTAGGGTCATTGTCCTGTTGGAAGGTAAACTTTCTGCCCAGTCTGAGGTTCTGAACGCTCTGGACTGGGTTTTCATTAAGGCTATCTCTATATTTTGCTGCACTGAGCGTTTCTTCTACTCTAACAAGTCCCTCAGTCCCTGCTGCTGAAAAACAGCCCCACAGCATGAGGCTGCTACCAGCACACTTTACTTTTGGGATGGTACTCTGCAGGTGATGAGCGGAGCTGGTTTCCTTCAAACATGATGCTTAGAATTGAGGTTCATCAGACCAGAGAATCTTGTTTCTCAGACTCTGAGGGTCCTTTAGGTGTTTTTTTGTAAATTCCAAGTGTGTTTTCATGTGTCTTAACTGAAGAGAGGATTGAGTTTGGCCACACCACCATAAAGACTGGATTGGCGGAGTGTTGCAGTGATGTTTGTCCTTCTATAGATTTCTCCTATCTCCACATATAATCATGGAGCTCAGCTAGAGCCATCAGGTTGTTGGTCACCACTCTAACCAAAGCCCTTCTCCATCAGTTGCTCAGTTTGGCCAGGAGGCCAGCTCTAGGAAGAGTCCTGGTTGTTTCAAACGTCTTCCATTAAGGGTAACAGAGGATGCTTCTGTGACCCTTCAATGAAGCAGAATTTGTTTTTGAACACTTCCACAGATGTGTGGCTTGACACAAACCTGTTTCTGAGCTATACAGACAGCTGTTTTGACATCAGGGCTTGGTGTTTGCTCTGATGTGCATTATCAGCTGTTAGACCTTTTATTAAGACGTGTGTGCCTTTCCAAATCACACCCATTCAATTGAATTTGCCACAAATTAACTTCACTTGAAGTGTAGTAATATCTACAAGCAAAATTAATGCTCCTGAGCTAAATTTCAGCGGTTCCAGAATACTTATGCAATGGAATCATTTTATTTTTTTATTTTTAATAAATTTGCAAAGATGTTAAAAACCTGTTTTTTTGCTCGACAATTATGGTGTATGGAGTGTAGATTGTTGTGGAAAAAAACTAATTTAAAGCAGTTTAACATAAGGCAGCAACAAAACAAAATGTGAAAAAAATGTAGGGGTATGAATGCATTCACAAGGCACTGTATATATATTTACATATATATACATACATACTAATACCTGTAACTTGCTTTTTGGTGTGCTTCAGAGAAGTGAAGAATATGCAGGCCCTCCACACATTAATAACTTGGAATAAACCCGGACTACAGAAATATTGAAGGATTTGTTAAGCGTTCATGTAGTAGGCTATTTGGGAAAACCGTCTCAAAGTTTTGCCAGGGAACCACAAGATGGCACTGTGACACAGGACGCAGCCTTATTCCATTCTTTTCTTCTTTTTTTTTTTTTTTTGAGAACTGGAGAAGATATAAGACCTTTGCATGTATGTTTATGCACCAGCCTTATATAATCTGCAAGTAAACTTTAGTTCTCTTTTCTAAAGCATATGAAAGCCATTCAGCTTGTTTATTACTACTTTCAACAGACAGCTACTAAATAAATATTCCATATAATTATAGAGAACCTGTAAAAAAAAAAAAAGCACTCCTAATTGCTGCTTGATAAAGAAATGAAATTAGTAAAACTGGCACATTCAATTAAAACTGGACGCTTTGGTATCTCATTAGAGACAATTGTTTCCCTTTCTTTCTTTAACTTTTTGTGAGACTTTAATATGGGGATTTGGGCCTGTGCCCCATCAGAGATCTTGACCATCTTTGCTGTATCAAGCAATTAAAATCACATCTTAATTTTGACAATCAATTTAATATTTATTTTTCTTATTTTAATGACCAAACTGTAATGTTTAGCTATGTCCTGTATTTTGTATGCACTCAGTTACTTAAATGTAATTTAACTGATAACTGGTAAGCATTATTCTATACCAGTTGCGCTACAGGGATTCAGTCATAGCTTTTTATTATTATAAAAAATATTTTCCAGATTTTGCAAAAATATCAAACCTTATAGAAAATGAGTATAAAATACAATTTAGTTTGAACTACTGACAATCATAATTTGAATGTTAAGCACCACAAAAAGTGACCGAAAGGGTCTAAATTGATTCAAGACATGCAAATCAGAAAGCCTTCACACATCAAGAAAATTATTTATTCCTCTTTTGATTCAATTCAGCCTGTGTATGAGAGGTCTCTAGTGTGTTGCTGCACAAGGAGATGGTTCCATTCACAGCCAGAGGTGTAAAGAGTACCACCATACTTGAGTAAAAGTACAGGTACCTTACAGTGAAAATTATTCCACTACAAGTCACCAATTTCAAAACAACTTGAGTGAAACTCTTAGAGTATCTGGTTTTAACAGTATTTTACTAATACTAAATATAGGCTCAAAGATGCACTAATCAAAGAGACAAAAAAACAACACTTAAAATGCCTGCACATCATGGCAGCCTGTCAAGCATGAGCCACAACTTAGTTTATCCAAATAAACCTAGCTTTCTAACTAAAATAACCAAATTGAGTTTAAAGGTAACAGTATTTATTTTCCAGGAGAGTGACTGGTGGAACAAGGCGATTACATTTTTCACAGGCATTGATATGACAAGCACAATAATAGAGGTGAATTCATTTCCATTTATTTGCCAGGTTATTGTGTTTGATCAAATGAATGTTTCTAGCAAATAGGCTCTAAGTCAGATGTCAGATGTTGTGTTCAAAGGTGAATTTATGGGTAGGCAGCTGCTCTATTATGGCCCCTGTCAGCTCTCTCTCTCGCTCTTCGTCCGACTCTCTCGTGCGCTCACGTTATTGCTTTCTCATGTGTCGAAGCAGAATTTCCCCCTTCTGAGCTGCTCATGAAGGCATTAATTGGATAAGGGAACACAAATCAATACCCGGCAAAGATCTTGGTCATATATATTAATCAAAGCTAGATTTCTCAGTTCAGACATCTCCACAGGATGATTGCAAGTCTGTGGGGGCACAAAATTCTCGTCTGCATAATAACAAAAGCATCGAGCTGTCAATGGAAGAAGTCATTTAGAAATGTTAATTATCTAGTAAGGCATGCATCAAGAGCTCCGGTTGCACTTTGGTTTGCTTTCCAATATCTCGGGTGTAATTTCTTTTCCGTATATTTTGCCTCATAATCCCATGTTTACTGCCTGCAGTCTTTATTTATAATTCAGCACAGATTCTCACTTCTAAGTTTGCAGATGTCAGAAGCTCGGCAGGGGCTCCCCCTCGCTCGCTCATGGTCTCTTGTGTTTATGCATCGAGCTCACAAACAAACACTGGCTTGTGGGAGGATAATTTCAACTTTTACCCCCCTCCTTTCATAGCTGCACGTCAAATATTGATTTTTCCCCTCTACTTCAGCTGGATGTGAAACGTTGATCATCTGTGCTTTTCTTAGAGTGGCTGATAAAAGTAATGGGTAGTTGGGTTGGACTGAATCAGACCCCTCCCTTTGCTGTTTCCTCTCATCTGGATGGCCTTTGAAAACTTGATCCAAACAAAAATTTTATAATTGATGTTTGGTGGAGGCTGTGAAACTGGGAGCTGCTCGGCTTCAGTTCTGAGTGCCAGGTGAGATTTTTAGGGTATGTAAATTTAGGTTGAGTTATTGCCTGGCTGCTCTGAGCCAGGGGTAGCAGTCCAAGACCTCTATCTGCTGCTGCCATTATCATTCATTTCCATCACTAGTACAATGGGGGAAATGTTGGGCAAAAAACATTTAGATCAACTACATTATGTCTGGCCCACTGAAGGACAGTTTTTCCTGGTCTGCTCTGTCGGTAGCAAACAGTTTCTTCTTCTTAAATAAAACTATGGCAGAGTGAGAATGATAATGGAGTTTAGACCAGGGGTTTTCAAAACAGGGGCTGCAGGAGGGACCTTGGAAAATAGATATATTTGAGCATAAAAGACTTCTTTCAATGATTATTTTAAAAATGACCAAATTTTTTAAATACAGTGTAATTTTTTTTTTTTTGTAAAAAATTAAAACTTAGAATTAAGTTTAAAACTGATTTGTAATGATATTTAGTGTGAATTCGCAAATGTTTGTCTTCAGGTTTATTCATCTACTGTTTCTCTAATAGTAATATATACTGTCAACACAAAAATAAATGTTTTTCAGATATGCAGTTAATTAATTTTGCAAACAAGGCATAGTCTTGAAAATAATAGCTTTTATATTTTAGTTTGAAAACCAGCCCATTTCAGCTGTCTTATGAATTGTTGTGTCGTCAGCCATTATGTGAGCAGAACATTCCTGTTCATCTCACAGGCTGTGCTGATTTAGTCTTCTCTGCTCCTTAATGAAAGCACTCCATCACACTTTTTCAAGTCCCGACTTGACACATTCTCCTCCTCCGTGCATGTTGTGTTCCACCCAAGACGTGCTGGCAGATGCACCGATTCAGCTCCGAGCCATCTTCTTCATTTATTGCACTACAACTCCGGCTTCTCCACACGTGGAAGTGAAGTGCACCCATTTCTCTGACTTGGCAGAGCTGACCATTGTCATTTCCCAGCCTGCATCAGAGGGGCCATGAAAAGCCTGTGAGGTCTGGGTAATAACCTTCAGAAAGCCTGTGATTGCACTTCCATTCTCCACAGAGACCCGGGGCCATAACCATCAAGACGGACTAGCGAATGGGAGTGAATGGCGATGAAGATGGGGGTTTGTTCCAAGAGGGGAGATTAAAGAATATAGCTAAGGGGTTTATGTGTACGTGTGAATGTTTGTGAGGTCTTGGCTCTATTTAGAGCGTGGTGGTGGTACCTGAAGCCATTAGTGACAGTTTCTCTGGGGCTGGGATTAGCCATCCAGTGTAGAAACTGCTGACAGGTGCAAAGAAAAGAAAAGATTGAAAAAACGGAGATAGAGAGAGATCTAATCCTAATGGACCAGCACAGACTCTCAACTCCTCTAATATCGTAAAGGAAAGTAAACATTAAATGGGCTATAGCTCCCACCCGGACAAACTAACAGGAGCCGCAGCTCCCCAGCACTGATAACTCCTCACTGACAGAAACCAGACACAAGCTCTCCTAAAGGAGCTGCTCTGTGTCACATCACAAGCACTTTAAAATCAATGAGAGCAGCTAATAGTATTAAAACACTGCAATAAAGCTTTGTTTTGCCAGCTAATTAGTTACCCCTAGAGAGCAACGAAGGCATACAATATTAAAATACATTGTCATAGATCTAATGGGAATTTACTTATTACTATGGCTTCAAGTCATTCCATAAGCCTTGTGATGTCTTACGTTTTTAGCAACGCACATGTAATGCCTAAAGTTTTTCTTGTAAAAAAGTTTGCCCAGTCTTAGAAGAGACTGTTGACCTCGCGAAGGTTAAACGCTGTAACTTGCAGTCGAATGGTTGTCATTTGGCTGGATATGGCTCATGTAGCTGGTTGGTGTATTATTTCTAGCCTGGGAGAGAAGGCCACTGATCGGTGCTTTATTGCAGTGTGTGACTAAGTGGGTGGGTTGAGACTGCACAGTTTTTGGGTTTATAGAATCCATGTTCCATGGCCAACGCTCCCCTTGCAACAGTGCCAGATGAGTGCATTGGCACAAAAATAGCCTGAAAGCAAATAAACCAGGGTATTGTTTTAGCAGTGATTACATTAAGTTAAAAATAAGTATTGTAATATATGTAAATTAAATAATAAAATTTTTAAATATTAAATTAATAAAATTAAAAAATGCATAAAAATATAATTAAATAAATTCTATTAAATAAGTATAATATATACATAAGATAATATATTTACATACATTCATATTGCAAGCATATGTACATGTGATAATGAACAAGCAAATGGTTTTCTGAATTTAATATTGGTGTGGACAAGGTGCAATTCCAATTTTATCCTCAAAGAGGCGCTGTAACATAATCAATCTTTTAAACAGCTGAAGACCGTAATTATTTCATGTGCAATAATATGTATGAAGCTCTGTAATACAGTATTTAATAACATATTATGTTACTTCTCCCCAAATAATAAAAAATCAAAAACAATAACTGGTCATTTACATTGTTCATAGTCCACTGTTTGTGTTGCCAATATATCTGGATTTGACAATATGCACTTGGCAACGTACATGAAATCAGCATGGATTTAATGTTATATTATGTAAATGTTATTGGTTTTCCGCAAATATTGAAGCCTGTGAAATAAACTGTGATAATATACTGTAATGTGCATGGATTTCATGTTACTGAAAAATTAACACTCATCCTCTCATGAATTGTGGTTTTTCACACTTATCTGCTCAATTAGGATAGCTTTTGTTTTTTACTTGTGTTTTATAGGTTGCATCACTCACAAAAGGGTTTTATAGTGAAGAAAAAGCAGTTTTTCTCCTCTGTCATGTAGTGAGACACTTACATTGAATTCTACAGACAGAGATCAATGTCATAATCAATAAATTCTCCTATCTGTGGCCAGTTGGAATAGGTGAGCAAGGGTAGCAGTGTAGGAGGAAAGTCTGAACTCGGTAATGGTTCTGTAATAAATTGTTTTCTGCCAGCATTCACGCAGCCAGACTCCCCTCTCTCCGAAGCCCTCTGAGACACATATTAACCATGTAAAAATACTTTTAAAGGTATTTCAGTATTTCAGATTGACACACTTGATTTAATGGCTGTTACACACCACAACAGAGTCAGAATTAGCTTGAGTTTGCTAAAACAATACCAAATAGTGTCCGGTCACATAAGAGTGCATTAATAAGAGTGAGTCAATTTCTGCACAGTTTTACTCATAAATAAATGAATAGCACTTTTGTCAAATGTTTAAAAACCATGTCAGTGGTCTAATAAGACCTGTTTTATTTTTTATTTCATTTTTCCTAATGATGGTGAAAATACATTGGCCATTTTTGTGATCACATAACCAGCCGAATACCACCTTATATGCCATAATTCATACACAGCTTGCACACGGGAATAGATATGTTGCACATAACTAGTATGTTGACCCTATATTGTTAACATTATATTGATATGTTTGTTGTAGTAACACCCAACAAAAACAAAAAAAAAAACATAACAGAATCGGTTTTACAAAGCTCATGAGCTTCCTCAGACCACTGGATCCAAAGCAGTACGAGAAAGAGCGAATAGCATAATAGCAGAATCTGCAAATCAATACCTACACTGGTGATAGTCTATGTTATCAGATTAACTCCCAAGCCATCTGTAGACTACTGAACGCTAACTTTGTCCAGCTTCCAGGGAAGTTTCATTCACTGCAGTGGATTTGTTTAACAGGCATTGTGAATGCAGGAAGCATCATGAATGTAGGTGGGAGGTCACTGGAAGGGCCAGTCAGAAAGAGACAGCACTGTTCTGATGGGAAAAGAGTGAAAGAGAGGGGGCGAGAGACCCACAGAAAATGAGAGCGATGGGGAAAGAGCAAGACACTATCCACTGGGGGCTGGCCTTTCAAGGCAGTGGTTTTGCTTCAAGATCCTGATTTTGCATTGGACATCAAGCAGCAACCCAACACCTACACTGCATAGGCCAAACATTACAATTATTATGACATAGTCTAGTAGGAAAATAGAATAGTGGTTACCAAATGCTGTTTATGGTTTAATGCTTTCAGCAGCTATTAATTCAAGATGTGGTCAACATCAAACGATATTGAAAAGGTGCTTTCTTCCCCTAAAATCTGATAATTATTTATGTTTATATATGCTTATTTCCAGTCCTCAAAGCCCTTGGCCGAGCAGCATTTCACTGCTGATATAACAGTCCAACAGCAATGAGATTTATTTTTCTCTGTTTGTATCAATCCCCTTGTTTGTTACCAATATGTGGAAATAAGTGAAATAAGTGATTATTGACATTTGAATCATTCACTGATTCATTCAGAAAGCTGATTCATTCAGGAATAAAACAAGTTATGTCTTTATGAATGAGTAACTTCAATAATTCACTCAACCATTTTGTTCAAATCACTGAACCATTAAGAAATGAAACACCACTGTTGAGTGTTGCAATAGTTTCACTGTGGAAGCTGTTTGGAGCTGTTTTTGTTGACCAAGCAAAAACAGACAAATGACCTGTAAATTTAAGTTACTCCACATTAACATAGTTTATTGAACTGTTGTATAAAAGCATGATCACGCAATCACTCCACTACTTTTTCTTTATAAAAGCATGTTGTAGAAGTATTGCTATCCTAAATATACACATATGCACAGTATGGTTAGTTGCAATTTATTTCTGCATTTAGAACTGTGCTTTTCCAGCTGAGACAACAGGAGAACATGGTTACTTAGTAAACATAAACCACTCCTAAAGACTTCTTATACTACGATTTTATTTTCTTTGATTATCATTCTACCAATTAGAAGACCATTAAGAACATCGATTTGGATGCCTGTAACATGAAATTAAATCAAAATCTTCAGGTACACATTGGAGCACTATGCAGAGCAATTTGACAGAGCCTCATTATCTTGTTATTGCACAAATGAGAGTAGATCACTAATGCAATCAAATATATTCAGTATGATTACCAACAGTGATTTCCTGCAAAGGTTTTTAGATCCACTTTCAAATCCTCATTAATAATGAACCCCAGACTGAGGTATGACATTATGAAGCCATGGATGAATTACAAAACCTGAGCAGTTCAAAGCATCTGTAAAAGTTTTTAAAAGCGTGTGTGAAGGTGTACTACTTTGGTCAGTTTGGTCAAGAAGAGAGAGACAGAGTTTAAGTGCCAGCAGTCTCTGTGCTGTTTTCCTGTTGAACTTTGACCACTTCTCTTAAATGCTATTTCAAATTTTCCTTTCTCTTTGGAGTGTTACAAGCTCTTGGTGCATAAAGAAGATCTGTAAAGTTGCAAAGACTAAAGTCTCAAATCCAAAGAGATATTCTTTATAAAAGTTAAGAGTCAACCACACCTACCTAAAATGGCTCATTCTAACACTCCCCCACATGTCTACGTCACTATGTGGAAATATTAGCATAATGCCGCCCAAATGTGGACGCAAAGTAAGAAGGCGTGGTTTCAGGAACAGCAGTAGTGTTGATGCAGCCATGTCAGGGAGATGCTGTGTGTTTCAGTGCGAAAGCAAAAGCACTTTATTTGGCCTTCCGGAAGTAGATCCAATTAGGAATCATTCCGGAGTTTTGCGCAGCACAGAGTAATGCGTCATGTGTGTGCGTGTGTGTGTGTGTGAGGGGAACCGGGTCACATCACAGGAGAGTGAACTGCCTGTCAGAAATCATAGCACGTCAGCTGTCTTAACCGCAGCTTGTGTACTGCATCATCACTGTGTCTGTCACGCGACTCTGTTGCCTTTTCGGGCTTGAACTGATGGTAAAACTAACGACATTATTAACTGTCTTGATATTTACTTTGAAAGCTGAAGCTCGCGATTATGGTAAGGGGCGTTACATTTCCGATGCGTGCTTGTGGTGTTCAGCCAATCACAATGCACTGGGTCAGCTGGCCAATCAGAGCAGACTGTGCTTGTCAAAGGAGGGGGCTTTGTTGAAAACGACATGTTTGAGAGAGGCGGGGCATAGAGGAACTACAATAATGTACAGTATTTGAAAAATAATGTGTTTTTTTAACATTAAAGCATGTCAACATATTCTGTTACACCAAATACACAAAATAATGATCTTTAAAATAGCATCATATGACCCCTTTAAACCAAGAGCCCATCTGCCCTTCCTGTTCATGTCTTTCTTAACTGCTTTGAAATCTTTAGAAATTTTGAAGGTGGCAATCTATTGATTTTTTTGGTAACACTTTATTTTAGGGTCTCTTAACTAGTTGCTTATTAGCATGCATATTACTAGAATATTAGCCATTTCTTAGTAGTAATTAAGCACATATTAATGCCTTATTCTACATGACCTTATTCTACATCCCTAATCCTACCCAATACCTAAACTTAACAACTACCTTACTAACTATTAATAAGCAGCAAATTAGGAATTTATTGAGGGAAAATTCATAGTTACTAGTGAATAAGTGTTCCCTATTCTAAAGTGTTACCGACTCTTTTTTTTTTTTTAAATCTTTGATTAAAAGATCACCAAAGAAAAACTGGTATTGCTTTACAATACAATTCCTTTTCTTAACATTAGAAACTACATTTGTTAACATAAACTAAAATTTGTTAACATAAATGCTTCAAAAGCATTCATTGATTTAGTTTAATTAATGTTAATTTCAACATTTTCTTGTACGTTATTAAAATCAAAATTTGTATCTGTTAATATTATTTTATGGACCTGAGCTAACATGAATTATCATTGAACAGTTGTATTTTTATTGATTACCATTAACAATGATGAATAAATACTGTAACACATGTATTGCTCATTGTTAGTTCATGTTAATTAATGCATTAACTAATGTTAACAAATTGGACCTTATTGTAAAGTGTATAAATAAACATTTTCTATCTTCTGTTTTTCCTTTATGAAAAATTGGGAAGTTTAAAATGCTCTCTCTTTTTTGGGTTGTTTATTCAAGATACAGCATGCCCATTTCTCTGCATTATATTTGCCAAAAAGTAATCTTACTCATGCATGTAGTAATTTTTGTTATGATCTGAAGTATATATTCTGTTTGTAGAATATATTTAGTTGTAGAACCCCATCCCTAGCTGTTTCCTGTTGTGTTATGAACATACAGTATGTAAACTGTGCAAAACATATGCTTATCAACATGTGTTTATCAACATGTGTTTATCAGTATATTACAGTAAGTAATGTGTATGATTTGCCTCAGAACACATCTTCACTCCTACAGTCATTGGCAGTCTAGCAGGCCTTCATTCATTTATTTAAAGAAAATAAATAAATAAAACTTCTATAATTGTCAGAATCAATACTTTCAGAGATCAGAGCAGTAGAGAACTTAATGGGTCTTTTTGAAACACTTATCTCACTGTGGGAGCGGTGTCTTTCATTTAGAACATGGGTTTTCTGATTTGAACTGATGTCAATCTAAGGTCTTTGTCCCTCTGTGATCATGATCAGACTTATGAGATGAAACTCATTCATTCTTATTCTGTCCTTATGTGTCCTTTGAGATGCACTCTATCTATCTATCTATCTATCTATCTATCTATCTATCTATCTATCTATCTATCTATCTATCTATCTATCTATCTGTCTATCTGTCTGTCTGTCTGTCTGCCTGTCTGCCTTTCTGTCTGTCCGTCCATCTGTCCATCCGTCCATCTATCCAAGCAATCCAATCAAATAAATCAGACTGTTCAAGTTCAAGCTCATTTTTATCTATATGTGCATTTAACATCAATCCTCTACTAACATTGCAATATAGTTACAAGATTTTGTTGATATATTTTGCATGCATAGAGAGAAAGTAGAGACAATATATTCATGGAACCCTGAAGCAATTTGCTTTTGTCTGTTTTTGAGACAAACACCTTCAATAATCCACTTGGGCCCGTTCTTCAACACAGTGCTGTGGCAATACAGTGTGAGCTATGAGGAGTGCATGGAGCATGCATTTCTGGAGAATGTCCATAAATGAAACCATCCTCTGGTGTAACAGAAACTTTCTTAGCAACAATTATACAGACCCTAAATTTGCATTTTAATTAAAGCTTTTTGATTGCAATCATGTCAAGCATTAAGTGATTTCTAATTAAGAGGTGCACTGGTGCAGTTTTTGCCCAGGAAAATACAGTTTGAGTAGTTTTCTCAGTTCTACTTGTGAATAAATGCAGCAATGTGGTGTTTCCTCTGTAAGCTCCTCACAACACAGAGACTAATGACTTCCACACCAAACTTGGTGAGATTTAACAAATTAGAAACAACAGCTGAGGCCTCTTCCCTGCACACCGCCTCATTGCTTGATACACCGGAATTGTAAGTTGCCACATACGTCCTATTCGCAAGCTTTTCTTGTCAAGAAAATATAATAATTGTGTGAGGTGTGTCTGTGTAGCCTGCCAAACTTTGTTGTGTTGAAATCTCTGTAAGTCAGGGCCTCCTGCTCAAACTGAGCCCAACCAAAACAATATAGGGACACTTTAAAATATAGCCAGGAGACGGCGATTTCGGATGACAATTGTTTTTTATTTATTAATTTTTTATTTATGCAACATGGGAGGAAACTCAACTCCCTAAGAGGGGTTTCCCACTTTAAGGAACTATATTTTAACCATCTGTGGTGTGTAAACAACATACTGTAACACAAACATAATGCCCACAAACACTTGCAACACTCCCAAATCCCTCTCATTACCACATTAACTTTGTGTTTTCTAAACTTATTCTCAAAGGTCAAGACGTGTTATTTTCAGAAATTATGGATAGTACCATAGCGTCAGATGATATAGCACTTCTCTAAGAGGAGTTTCCTTTTTTAAGTACAATAATAAGTCTGTATTTAGGCATGTTGACTAGCAAAGGAAAAGGAAATATCATCTTACCACATCAAGGAATCATGTAATTCAATGAATTATAGCATATTTGCTGTAATAATCTTTGTTGCTAGTAGAAAAAGTAGATTAATTTACAGTTTAGCTGTTAGCTGTAAATGGAAATCTGCTGTTCAAATCTCTCTTCTCTTTCACGTGCACACACTGCTCAAGGAAAAGTGGCCTAGAGGAGAATCCTTAAGTAGCCGGCTACCATGGCAACCCGTAGACCTGATTCTTGTTGAGGTACAGCACATAAGTATCTGTGGGCAGTTGATTACGACCTTATGAGGCATTTCTTAAGCTGAGAACGTAGTCAAACGTGAGATGGCACATGCTGGCACTTCATACCACAAAAATTAACTGATATGAGTACTACAAAGTCAGCCTGTGAATGAGAGGTATAAAATAAGTAAGTATAATAAATAAGTAAGATTTATTTATTTATTTATATAGTCTGTTATGCTAACCAAGGCTGCACATATTTTATCAAAAAATTTTATGAACAGTGATATTTTGAAATTTTATTACAATTGATTATGACTGTTTTCTATTTTATTATATTTTAAAATGTAATTAATTGTAACAGCAAAGCTTTTTTTCAGGATTTTTTGATGAATAGTAACTTACCCAGTATAAATAGTTTTTGCCCTTTTTTCCCCAGTATGAGTAAGTTACATTGGTGATTAACATGGTAAACAACTGACCATTTGTGGTGCTTAATGAACAAATGGCCACATATTAACGCTCTCAACCCTTTGTCAACTCTACGCCTGTTTTTATGAACACAAAACTAATTCCCACAGCTCAGGCACTGTTGTTTCAGCAGTTATTGATAGTACCTTCAGCAATTGCAGTGACAAGTCATTTGTGAAAGAGCAATTTAGCACTTCTCTAAATTTGGTGTATTGACCCACCTCCAATTTCTCTGTTCTTAAAAAGTGGCCTCTTCTCAGTGCTGAATACGTAATAACAAATGGAGTGAAGGGTTAAGTGTTTCTGAGTCATCTCCTTGGAAAGGTGAAACATTAAAAAAGTTTGAAATGTCTGCTGTCTGCCAATGTTGCAAGAGGTTCAGGTTCTCTCAGAAAGCCAGCCACTGGAGTCGATGGTTCTTCTATGAAGTATGATGGAAAGGCAATAAATAATGTAGCACTATATTTCTTTTTATCTCACAGGTCTAAACACTAAGCTTCCAACAAGACCTGAAGCAGATAAACACATCTACAACCCTAAAAAATGCGCAGCTTCTAATGCTGAATGGCAACCAGTGGACCGCCGCAAGTTGCATGCTAGCTGGAAAACTTTGAGTAACATTACATGAACGAACACAGAGAAGCAACAAACGCTATTTGTAGTACATTTCTAGAGCGATCAACCTATTGATGTATTGTGTAATTGAAGTCAACTGGCAAGGTGTTTCCTTGTTTTGGTCAGGAATTGAAATTGAACACTGAAATGTTTTGGGTCTGTGTTCTAGTACTTCCAACACTGAAAAAATGGCAATGGGGGGATTGTTGAATTTGCAAAAATGCCTTTCGTATTTCCTACATGATTCATTTATGTTTCTCATCTAAACATATTTTAGTCTTGTGCCATTCATTTAATGTTAAAGGATGTTCAATCTTTTAGAATTAATCATGTTGAAATGTTAGAAACTAGTCATGTTTTCTCTGGAAACTCCGCCCCCTGGGAACACGCCGCCTCCCTGATCTTGCATAACACCAGTGGCGATATCTTGATTGGAAGAAACGCATACAGCCTGGCTGCTGGCCAGTGCGATGTCAGAGCGTCTCCCCTTCCAGCGGGGAGTGAGACAGGGAGTAGAACAGCGGGCAGTCCGCATTCTCGCTCGTGGCGAACAGATCCACCTCCGCTCTCCCGTAGCAGGTCCAAATCATCCGCACAGACTCGGGGTCCAACCTCCACTCTCCTTGAGGAATCCCCTTCCTCGAAAACATGTCCGCCCCGCAGTTCAGGAGACCGGGGATGTGCGCTGCTCTGATGGAGAGAAAGTGACGGTCCGCCCATAGCAGGAGATTCGCTGCTTGCTTGTACAAAGCCCTGGAACGTACGCCTCCTTGGTGATTTATGTACGAGACCACAGACATGTTGTCGGTGCGAATCAGTACCTGTCGCTGTTCTAGCTGCGGCCGAAAATCCTTTAGAGCTAAGAACACTACTTCCAGTTCCAAGTGGTTTATGTGCCACCGGCTCTGGGGTTCTGACCACAGCCCCGAAGCCGGCATGCCCTCGCACACTGCTCCCCAGCCGCGAGTCGATGCGTCCGTCGTGACCACAACGCGTGACGTCACCAAGCCCAGGGGAACCCCCCGGCTGAAGAGATCTGGGTTGTGCCACGGCCGCAGAGCTTCGATGCAGCCGCGGGAGACCGCGATGCGCAAACGGCCGAAAGTCCACGCCGTCCAAGGGACTCGAGATTTCAACCATAATTGCAGGGGGCACATGTATAGTAAGCCCAGATGACATACCGCTGCAGCAGACGCCATGAGCCCCAGCAGCCTCTGAAATTCCTTCAAGTGAACAGAGCTATCCAGTCTGAAATGGCGCAGGGAAGACAAAATGGCCGCCGAGCGCTCCCGAGAGAGGCGGGCTCTCATCTCTACCGAGTCGAAGCACACTCCCAGATATGTTATAGACTGACTCGGGGCGAGAATGCTCTT
>NW_015505694.1:585055-614414 GCF_001515645.1 Sinocyclocheilus grahami
GCCTCGGCATCACGTGACTCATGGCTTTGGCGTGCTTTTGAGCCTCCGCGAAGCGCTCAGTAATGAACTCCACGGCGTTACCAAAAAGGCCGGAGGGAGTCACAGGAGCATTCAGCAGCACTTTACGGTCAACATCCTTGAGGTCAGCTAGGTTCAACCAAAGGTGGCTCTGAAGGATGACCATAAAACCCATGACCTTACCTACAGCCTGGGCCGCTCGCTTCGTCACCATCAGCGCGAAGTCCGTCGCCGTGCGCAGATCCTTAGTGGCCTCTGCCGTGAGGGCTCCGCCCTCCGCTGCCTGCAGGAGCTTCGCCTGAAAAACTTGCAGCACTGCCATGGCGTGCAGTGCGGAAGCCGCCTCGCCATCAGATGCACATGCTTTATTGACAAGGTGGGTGGTGGTTCTGCACGGCTTTGAGGGGAGGCTGATGTCTGAGCCTATGGTCTTGGCTGCTGCAGGACACAGGTGCGCAACGACGGTCTCTTCGACTGGGGGAGAGCGCACGTACCCGTGGGCCTCTGCCCCATCCACGTGGGTAAAAATGGCCTGTGTGGCAGAGTGGACGCACGCTGATTGGGGCGCAGGCCATGTTTTCACCAGCTGCTCATGTACGTTGGGGAAAAAGGGGACCGACGTCCTCGAGTCAGCTTTCCGGGTGGACCTGAAATACCAGGAGTCAAGCTTACTCCTGGCAGGCTCCTCTGGAGGACTCCAGGTAAGCTCCAACTCCTGATCGGACTCCGATCCCGCCCAATCCTCCCTCTCCGAGGCATCGAGTCATCCCCCTCCTCCTGGCTAAAGGATACAAACTCCGCGATGTTGGAAGGAGGGCGGAAGCAGTCCTCGGGGAGTGAGACCGGGGAATGGGGCGACCGTTGGGGTTGGTGGAGCGACAAGACGACGCTCCCGTCACCGGGAGGGCCCACCAGCGGCACGCTGGCGGCAGTGGGCCTCATCCCGAATAGGCCACGAGCCAGATCACGGCGGGTCCGGAGCACGCGGGCCGGAAGGTCCGCGCAATGCCCGCAGTTGGACTCGTCCAGCGCCGCCTCGGCGTGGGCCAGGCCCAGGCAGGCGACGCAGTAGTCGTGCTGATCCGGCGGCTCTATCGGTCCCGTAACGGAGAAATATCTCCGTGATGTCTCGTGAAAGCTCGAGAGGGAACCAATTAACTGCTGGACAGTCCACCATTTTCACTCTAGCTCTGGATGTTGGAAGCTGGACCTTTTCGCAGTGGATCGCTACAGAGTGAAGGTAATTAAAACTTTGAACTGAAATGCCATTGAGAAACAGTTAGTAATCCATTTGAACGTATTTTCCCGGCGGTAACGTTTTTCTGTGCTGATTTTATCGAGCAACCCGACGGAAAGGCAAAGTTAGTGCTAATGTTTAATGTGGTTAGCGATAACAGAACCCCTGTTTAATACCATGACGTTCATTAATATTTTGCAAATTGTGTGCAATCCGTCAGGCATATTTTTTCCCTGTGTATTACGACTAATTCGTGTCAGGGAGTGACTGGTGGCGCCAACTAATGTGGGGTGAGGGAGGGGATATGTTAACATTACTTACAAAACGTCAAAATGCCTTCTGGCTGAGCTGTAAGTTATACCTTTTAAATTTGATCACAAAGAAAATACTTGTTATTTTGCAGACTTTCCCTTTCAAGATAGGTCATTCACTCGGTGGTCTTAATTGCAGCAAATGGGAAAATCCTGTCAGGGAGTGATTGGCACCCGATTTATTTGGGGTGGGGGAGGGTATGTTACAAAGGATACAAACTCCGCGATGTTGGAAGGAGGGCGGAAGCAGTCCTCGGGGAGTGAGACCGGGGAATGGGGCGACCGTTGGGGTTGGTGGAGCGACAAGACGACGCTCCCGTCACCGGGAGGGCCCACCAGCGGCACGCTGGCGGCAGTGGGCCTAATCCCGAATAGGCCGCGAGCCACATCACGGCGGGTCCGGAGCACGCGGGCCGGAAGGTCCGCGCAATGCCCGCAGTTGGACTCGTCCAGCGCCGCCTCGGCGTGGGCCAGGCCCAGGCAGGCGACGCAGTAGTCGTGCTGATCCGGCGGCTCTATCGGTCCCGTAACGGAGAAATATCTCCGTGATGTCTCGTGAAAGCTCGAGAGGGAACCAATTAACTGCTGGACAGTCCACCATTTTCACTCTAGCTCTGGATGTTGGAAGCTGGACCTTTTCGCAGTGGATCGCTACAGAGTGAAGGTAATTAAAACTTTGAACTGAAATGCCATTGAGAAACAGTTAGTAATCCATTTGAACGTATTTTCCCGGCGGTAACGTTTTTCTGTGCTGATTTTATCGAGCAACCCGACGGAAAGGCAAAGTTAGTGCTAATGTTTAATGTGGTTAGCGATAACAGAACCCCTGTTTAATACCATGACGTTCATTAATATTTTGCAAATTGTGTGCAATCCGTCAGGCATATTTTTTCCCTGTGTATTACGACTAATTCGTGTCAGGGAGTGACTGGTGGCGCCAACTAATGTGGGGTGAGGGAGGGGATATGTTAACATTACTTACAAAACGTCAAAATGCCTTCTGGCTGAGCTGTAAGTTATACCTTTTAAATTTGATCACAAAGAAAATACTTGTTATTTTGCAGACTTTCCCTTTCAAGATAGGTCATTCACTCGGTGGTCTTAATTGCAGCAAATGGGAAAATCCTGTCAGGGAGTGATTGGCACCCGATTTATTTGGGGTGGGGGAGGGTATGTTACAGAACGTTAAAATCTCATCAAATGCTTGCCACTCACATTTAAATAACATTTCAAATCCGCAACGAAATCTTACATGAATTGTCTTATAGGTGTTGTATCTTGTGCTCAAATGACGTTATAAAAAGGTCGGCCCAGCCAATATGAAAAAAGCGCGCGACTCCGTTTCTATGGCAACCGGAGCCTCTAGCTTCAGCTGCAGTAACGTGATGATTGGCCTTTTAGGTAGAAGGCGGAAATATTCCGCCATATTGCGTGTTGCACTTTTCTTCCATTCACAGTGTGTCTTGGTTTACATTTAGTTTTACTGTTAAAAAAAGCTAGTAAATGGCTTGTTTTTAATGTCTTGTCTTTTATCACCTTGTTCCTCCAGTTTGACATCTGTTTTGCTTTGTATGCTGGCTGTTAAGTAGAAGTGGTGAGTATTCCAATCTTTTATTTAATTTATTTCTAACTTCATTTTAGTTTTTTCCATTTGTATGTGCTGTATATGTATAGACAGGCTATACACTGCGAAATTAAGTTATTTGGTTAATGAAATTAATTGAAGGTTTAGCATTTATAAGTAAAATATATGTAATAGAAGTATTATTCAAAGGTTTTTTTTTAGGTGGTTGCATTTACGTGACGTCTTTCTGCTCAAAGCTTTTGTAAACTGCTTTGAATGATCTTCATCTGTGAATTTGGTGAGCATAACCCAAAAGTTTTAATCCTACTTATTTATACTTGTCATTTTACCTTTTAAAAAAAATACTAGTTTTTAACTATCCATTTCTTTTGAACAAAACCGTTTCAGAAATGTCATGTTTTAGATTGTAGGTCGTCTTGTACACTGTCAAGGACAAAGCTAACCAGCAAAACTTTATATCAAAAGCATCCTAAATGTTAGGAGTTTTTAGGTTTCCATGAGCAATCCAGTTATTTATATAGATCAGTGGGGGTAAAAATGTATTTAAAAAAAAACCCTCTGCTCTGCTTGTCACCCTTGGCCAGGACGATGATGTCGATATTGGACGAGAATGTATTATCAAGGGGGTCTGCGTATACCTCAACGAGGATCCAGACAATTTAGTGAAAGAGTATGTGGTAAGTACAATTATAAAGGTTCATTAATTTAGATCTGTCTTTCATAAACAAATAATTGCATAAAAAAACCACCCGCTACTTAGATTATTGATCAGTCCCTCCAGGATTTTGCGGGACCTTTTTTTCTTATTTCTGGCCTAAAATGACTGAAATTGCAGCATCTTTTCTCAAAATTTGCGGTGATATTTGTGGCATTTCTTGTTTTGCAGTGTAAAAAAACCCACTTGAAATGGTTCTAAACAGTACCAAATTAGGGTTCTTCGGAACACTTTTTGGTGCTAAATAGAACCCTTTTGATGTAGGTCGTCTTGTACACTGTCAAGGACAAAGCTAACCAGCAAAACTTTATATCAAAAGCATCCTAAATGTTAGGAGTTTTTAGGTTTCCATGAGCAATCCAGTTATTTATATAGATCAGTGGGGGTAAAAATGTATTTAAAAAAAAACCCTCTGCTCTGCTTGTCACCCTTGGCCAGGACGATGATGTCGATATTGGACGAGAATGTATTATCAAGGGGGTCTGCGTATACCTCAACGAGGATCCAGACAATTTAGTGAAAGAGTATGTGGTAAGTACAATTATAAAGGTTCATTAATTTAGATCTGTCTTTCATAAACAAATAATTGCATAAAAAAACCACCCGCTACTTAGATTATTGATCAGTCCCTCCAGAATTTTGCTGGATCTTTTTTGATAATTTCTGGCCTAAAATGACTGAAATTGCAGCATCTTTTCTCAAAATTTGCGGTGATATTTGTGGCATTTCTTGTTTTGCAGTGTAAAAAAACCCACTTGAAATGGTTCTAAACAGTACCAAATTAGGGTTCTTCGGAACACTTTTTGGTTCGAAATAGAACCCTTTTTATAAGGTTCCATAAAGAACCATGCTTTGAAAGTGCTACAAAGGACCTCAATAGTGTGATAAATAACCTTTTTAAGAATAGTGTATTTTCATTAATATTAATATATTTGTATCTTTATACTATTAATATTATAATTTTTTTATTGGCCTAGTCTGATAATGTCTTCTACCTCTAATATCCTCTAATATGGTTTTACATTTAAAAAAAAAAAAGCGAGCAGGGGATTTGTTGAATGAGTAGCTGTGTAGCCTATACTGTATGACAGCTGGTGAAATAAACCCACCTGCCAGTAAATTCGAGCAACGTTCTGAGTGGCTGTATAAGCTACAAACAAGTAGAAAATAATTTATTTGTGGATTATACAACAGCAAATAGGAAAACGGACAAAACCGAAAAGGTAAGAAGGGATATTTGAGAAAAGAGAATAGCGGAACTAAATTTCCCCCCGAGTCACGTGATTTTCTTGGCCTTGTCTTGTTCTCATTATATACAAGTTCACATTCTTCATTAGATCTACATTATTAATTGATTGAAATTAATTTTTTAAAAATATTCCCAGAGAAGTGCCCAATGTTCTGTTAAATCTAATTTTGTCTGTGCATTCTGCAGACTGCTGACGAAGCCTTCATCCAAAAATCCAATGAGACCACCACAGTGGGAATCTACATCCTTAAATTTCATGACGGATCTCAGGACATCGGGATTGGTCCTTGAAGGCCAGAATGTCTGGCAAGGCTTGGACAACTTTGCATTAGCTACGGCAATGCTTTTTGGTCTAATGTATGCTTTAAATCTCAACTACCCACCTGAAATGAAATATACCTTTGATGTACTGCAGAAAGAAGTCATGGAGCTGGAAGGCTGCACTCTTATCAAAGAAAGCTCAAGTTCTTAGAAACAGACTCTATGAGTGAACTGTTTCCATGGTACGGCAGGTACTTCCTCTTGGAATAAGGACCACTGTTTCTTTTATTATTTCACACACACTCTCAAAGAAAACGCCTCAGGTTACGTATGTAACCCTAGTTCCTCGAGGGAACGAGACGCTGCGTCAAGAAACGCTAGGGGAACGCCGTTCAGCGTGACGGGCTCTGAATTTCGTGTGTAATCAGACCAATAGATGGGCGAGACGTCACGGCGGGTGACGTAATGACCAGGAGGCTATAAAAGCACGTGCGGTGAGACCAGCGTCAGCTCAAGGAGTGAAGCAAGCACTGGCAGGGACGCCGGAAGGCTGGCACCGAGACGCAGCGTCTCGTTCCCTCGAGGAACTAGGGTTACATACGTAACCTGAGGCGTTCCTCTTCAGGAACTCGAGCTGCGTCGAGAAACGCAAAGCTCATTTCTGTAGCACATGCTCAGTGAAAAAATGTATTGTACTTTGGACTACTTTATACTCCTCATTACTGTTAACCTTTTCCAGAACACCTGTTTGATGGTGTCTTGTCATTTACTTAATGTTTGTTTTATTGCATTTTACTATACCTAAATGATCTAAAGACAAGAGGATATGCTGTCATTGTTTGTAGTCATTCGTTCTTGGAATGCAAGCAGTTTTTAACTTCACACAGAGAAAGCTTATTTCTGTAGCACATACTCGGTGAAAAAAATAATTGTACTGTTAAAAATAATACAGAGATTTGATGTGTCTTATGCTTTTAAAACAAAAACGTCTAGAGAAGCTTTGGACTACTTTATACTCATCAACTTACCACAACACCTGTTTGAAAGTGTCTTGTCTTTTACTTAATGTTTGTTTTGTTTACTCTCTCTGAGTTGTCTAATGACGGGATATGCTGTCATTGTTCGTAGTCATTCATTCATGAAATTTAAGCAATTTTTTATCTTAACAGAACGTTTCTGTAGCACATACTGTGTGAAAATGTATTGTACTGTTAAAAATACAGTGAATTGATTCAAGAAATGTTTTTGCTTGTCTTTTTAAAACTGTATCGTATTAATGTTGTAGCTAAGACTAGTAGATGTACAAAATACATGTATTTATGAAAGTCAGCTTACAGTATTCTAAAACTAGAACTAACCAGGATAGTTTTATTTATTGTGAAACCACTGCATATATGAATGAAAGACATTAAAATCACATTTGTTTAACAAACATAAATTATGTAGCTTTAACATATATAAATCATGTTCATTTAAACAAATTATGAAGCTTTAACATGTATAAATCATGTTCATTTAACAAACAAATTATGAAGCTTTAACATTTATAAATCATGTTAATTTAACAAACAGAAAGTATATAGCTTTAACATATTTAAATCATGTTCATTTAACAAACATAAGTTATGTAGCGTTAACATATAAAAATCATGTTGAGTAAATCTAACTTTAATATGTGCAACCGATGTACATATTTTTATGTTAATCCAACAGGTTTTTTTTTTCAGTGAAGTATTTAATAATGTGAGAAAGTGAGAAACATCAATACAATTTGCACCAACTACAGACGGTTATCTTCACACTTCAGTAATCAGAGTAGATGTTCATATGATCATATGATACAAGTCGGGTTTACTGTTCATCTCTTGTAAATGGAAATTCATTGTCTTGCCCTGGGACTCTATGAATCACTCGACAGGGCCTAGTGAACAAGACTGAGAATTTAGAGCAACAGTCTCATACGGGCAGGACTGAGTTAAATGACAAAAGCAAACCATGGGAAATAGCTGCCCATAATGTAAAAGTAGCCCTGGTATCTAATTTTAGACCTGGTATGAGGATGCTACATGCATAAACCACTCATGTAAACAAATAGAGCAGAATATATATCTTGTCACTACAGTATATGTGTAACACAGCTTGATTGCACTGTTTTATACAGTAAATCCTCTATTTGATGAAGAAATGGCCCTTGGTGGAAGTTTTTTTATTTTAATAAAAGCGTAATCATTGATGTGGAAGAACAATTGAAGAAGTTCAGCTTAAGAAGCACAAAGGAAGTGGCATAGTTTTGGCAGGTGCCACAGATGATAACTAGACTGTCAAGTTTATGTCTGTTGTGGTTACACCCTGCAACCGCACTGTGAAATATTGAGAAAAAAACTGACAAAGATAACAACTGAAATTGAAAGAAAAATTAAACCAAATGAACAAAATAAATCAAATGATTTAAATCAAACAAATGAATTAATAAATAATAAAACAAAATACATAATGTTTTCATTCAACATATATATTGTGTATAGTTATATTACAAGCTGAACAAGCACATTTATAATGTATTTGAATGTATTTCTAATTGCATTATACTCTTTTACTAATTGTCCTGACCCCATCATTTATTGTACATAATGTATCTAATGCAAGGCCAAGAGAATTTTAAAGGCAGTTAATGTGGCGTTCCCCTTCTGGGACATTAAAGATAAAGTGAGTGGCTGAAATAAAAGCACACCCTTCAAAGTTCTTCCCATACTGTGAGCTGTGATGAGGAAGGCACACAATGTGTGAAGCCTATGCTCCCTGCTGTTTCTCTAGACCTCCCCAATTCTCTTTGCTTCATTACACTCTTTTTGTGACCAAATAAACTTTGACCAATTTGTATTTTCACCTTTAGTGCTATTCAGCTACTGTTCAGGTGAGAGCTAAAGGGATTTTGACACACATATCCCGACTGTGAATTTGTTTGTGCATTGTGCCTCTTCACCACAACATTTGCCCTCTTATTATTGCATTATGTGTAATTTATATAGATGCTCTGCATCCACTCCAGATGACAGTAGTTGATCAAGCAACTGGATAGAAGCCTTGCTTAGAGGAAGTGAGAACAAGAAAGAGAGAGTGTGAGAAGTGAGCACCAAATAAAGATTTGGACAGCAGTAATCTTTGTATTAAAGCAATTAAAACTGAATTGAAATTGCCTGTGTAGGAACTACACACAAAACTATATGTTCAAGTATGTATTGTATAAAGTAACAGTAAGTATGAATTATTGCCGGTGAATTACTGCAACATTACATATTATGTAAACGCACATCAGGTTGCAAACAGGCCGTTCAAAATCAACACTGTATGCAGATGTAAAATCTCTTTCCAAGTTATGTAATATGTGAAAAATCTGTTGTTGGACAAAACTGAAGTTGACAAGCACTTGGAATTACACAAGATGTACTTCTGTAATTGGTCTATTTGAGCTATCATGTACAGAGATGGAGAGCATGGTTACTGTGGGCTTATTGTTTTGTTGTTTTGTGTTAATGCAAAAACATTTTAAGGAATATTTTCAGTGTCACTTAACCTTTTTTTGTGAAAATGAGGGGTATTCCAAATACATCACACATTTTACCCATATTTTGCAAGATAGAAAAAAACACACATTAAAAGACAAAGACATTAAAAATTATTAAAGGGATAGTTCACTCAAAAATGAAAGTTGTCATCATTTACTCACCCTCAAGCTGTTCCAAAATTAATTAAATGCATTACCAGTTATATTATAAATGCATTACCAGCAAATCAATTAAATGCATTACCAGTTATATGTAATGTCATAGGTGAAACATAATTCAAATAAATACAAAAAGTCTGCAGTTCCAGAAAAAATAAGTGCATTCCATTTTTTTTATAAGACCTACGATAATATCTTATTTACTCCAATGCACTTTGCGCTGCTATGCAAATAATTTTGACTTTCCACTGATTTAAGCCTATCCATATGCACAGCAGTCAGTTCTCCAATATAGCCAAAGCCAGCGGTCTCCTCCCCACGAGTGATGAAACCCCCCTCCCACTTCAAGCTGTAACATTCAAGTGACCAATCAGTGCTGAAATCTTTCTACCGCGTGACTATTCACGAGCATTGGGAAGCGTCCATAGGCGGGGACAATAGTGGGCCTGGCTCGTGTGTGTGGTTGTGTAGGTAAGCCTTGGATGAGATTTTGTCAGTTTTCTGCATTATTACTTGACTATTTGGGTGTTTAATATTAATTCGCTATGTCCATGTAAGCAGACTTGGCGTTTAGAACCCATGTCTTTATTGTATACTTTTACTTTAAGCCTCATAGCGCTGGAATAACAGTTTCCTGTGTGAAAGTAACCGCCTAGATGATAGCAGCGGTCATTTCTCCTTTGAATAAAATCAGTTTGGCTATACATATGCCATTTTGTATAGAACTCACAGACCTCTTTTGACTTTTTACAAGTCTCTGAAAAATCTTTATATTTGAATAGACTTGTTATATAATTGTTTTAAGTGTGAAATTCCGAATTTATTAGACGCATTGTTAAACTGACTCTACTGAAAGGCAAAAGTGTGTCCTCAGATGATTGTTATAATGTTACATTGATGTATTACAATCGACAAAAGTTCACAAGCTCTTAACTGACAGTGTGTATATATGGCTGTATATCTTTTATTGTAATTATTCAATGTGCTTTCATATAGTATACATTACAAAACACTTCCGAAATGTAATTTTATAACAGGTTGGTTTGTTATTTTCCCCTCAGACTCGGAGTAGTTGTTTTGGACTGAATATCTCCACACCTTATTTTTTTGGACCGCTTCATTCACAGATGTTACATCATATTCCACTGGATACTTACATGGAATAGTTCTGGATCCAACTCATATTTGTTTCTTTCTTCATGGATGACATGGCTTTTGAAGGACCGTGATTTTTCATAAGTGTTTGCAAACTCGTGGGAAATTGTAAACAAAGTTACTGTTGAAGTGAAGTTTCATTCCAAAGATGGATCAGCAGGCTGCTGGAGGGGAGGACCCAAATAAACCCTCCAAAAAGAAAACCAGCGAGGACGAGAGCAAAAACAAAAAACTGGTATGTATTTAATTTTCAGGATTAATTTTGTTGTTGTTATTTCTTAGTTATGTAAAATTAAGTGGGAGATTTTTCAGCAACATGTGTGTCGCATGTGCTTGTAGAAGAAAAAATTATATATATATATATAACAAACTGACACCAACTTATGCAAAAATCTGCATTTTTGCTGAAAAGAAATGCCAAATGCCTATAAACAACTCATTGTAGAAGTTGGTGTCAGCTTGTAATTGTTAAAATCATTGTTTACACACATTCATGAGGCACACAAAAGGCCCCCTTTTTGTGCAGTGACCCTGACAAAAAAAATTTCCACACCCTACTTGGCTTTTCTACCTCTAGTGTCCATTCGGACAAATAGCAGTGAAGAATTTGACCATTTTTGTTATATCGATCAACAAAGTTTCTCTCAAACTTGGAGCATGCTTTCACTGCAAAGATTAACCAGCTTATGCTTTTAAAACAAAAACGTCTAGAGAAGCTTTGGACTACTTTATACTCATCAACTTACCACAACACCTGTTTGAAAGTGTCTTGTCTTTTACTTAATGTTTGTTTTGTTTACTCTCTCTGAGTTGTCTAATGACGGGATATGCTGTCATTGTTCGTAGTCATTCATTCATGAAATTTAAGCAATTTTTTATCTTAACAGAACGTTTCTGTAGCACATACTGTGTGAAAATGTATTGTACTGTTAAAAATACAGTGAATTGATTCAAGAAATGTTTTTGCTTGTCTTTTTAAAACTGTATCGTATTAATGTTGTAGCTAAGACTAGTAGATGTACAAAATACATGTATTTATGAAAGTCAGCTTACAGTATTCTAAAACTAGAACTAACCAGGATAGTTTTATTTATTGTGAAACCACTGCATATATGAATGAAAGACATTAAAATCACATTTGTTTAACAAACATAAATTATGTAGCTTTAACATATATAAATCATGTTCATTTAAACAAATTATGAAGCTTTAACATGTATAAATCATGTTCATTTAACAAACAAATTATGAAGCTTTAACATTTATAAATCATGTTAATTTAACAAACAGAAAGTATATAGCTTTAACATATTTAAATCATGTTCATTTAACAAACATAAGTTATGTAGCGTTAACATATAAAAATCATGTTGAGTAAATCTAACTTTAATATGTGCAACCGATGTACATATTTTTATGTTAATCCAACAGGTTTTTTTTTTCAGTGAAGTATTTAATAATGTGAGAAACAGGCCCAGATCAATACAATTTGCACCAACTACAGACGGTTATCTTCACACTTCAGTAATCAGAGTAGATGTTCATATGATTATAAGTCACAAGTCGGGTTTACTGTTCATCTCTTGTAAATGGAAATTCATTGTCTTGCCCTGGGACTCTATGAATCACTCGACAGGGCCTAGTGAACAAGACTGAGAATTTAGAGCAACAGTCTCATACGGGCAGGACTGAGTTAAATGACAAAAGCAAACCATGGGAAATAGCTGCCCATAATGTAAAAGTAGCCCTGGTATCTAATTTTAGACCTGGTATGAGGATGCTACATGCATAAACCACTCATGTAAACAAATAGAGCAGAATATATATCTTGTCACTACAGTATATGTGTAACACAGCTTGATTGCACTGTTTTATACAGTAAATCCTCTATTTGATGAAGAAATGGCCCTTGGTGGAAGTTTTTTTATTTTAATAAAAGCGTAATCATTGATGTGGAAGAACAATTGAAGAAGTTCAGCTTAAGAAGCACAAAGGAAGTGGCATAGTTTTGGCAGGTGCCACAGATGATAACTAGACTGTCAAGTTTATGTCTGTTGTGGTTACACCCTGCAACCGCACTGTGAAATATTGAGAAAAAAACTGACAAAGATAACAACTGAAATTGAAAGAAAAATTAAACCAAATGAACAAAATAAATCAAATGATTTAAATCAAACAAATGAATTAATAAATAATAAAACAAAATACATAATGTTTTCATTCAACATATATATTGTGTATAGTTATATTACAAGCTGAACAAGCACATTTATAATGTATTTGAATGTATTTCTAATTGCATTATACTCTTTTACTAATTGTCCTGACCCCATCATTTATTGTACATAATGTATCTAATGCAAGGCCAAGAGAATTTTAAAGGCAGTTAATGTGGCGTTCCCCTTCTGGGACATTAAAGATAAAGTGAGTGGCTGAAATAAAAGCACACCCTTCAAAGTTCTTCCCATACTGTGAGCTGTGATGAGGAAGGCACACAATGTGTGAAGCCTATGCTCCCTGCTGTTTCTCTAGACCTCCCCAATTCTCTTTGCTTCATTACACTCTTTTTGTGACCAAATAAACTTTGACCAATTTGTATTTTCACCTTTAGTGCTATTCAGCTACTGTTCAGGTGAGAGCTAAAGGGATTTTGACACACATATCCCGACTGTGAATTTGTTTGTGCATTGTGCCTCTTCACCACAACATTTGCCCTCTTATTATTGCATTATGTGTAATTTATATAGATGCTCTGCATCCACTCCAGATGACAGTAGTTGATCAAGCAACTGGATAGAAGCCTTGCTTAGAGGAAGTGAGAACAAGAAAGAGAGAGTGTGAGAAGTGAGCACCAAATAAAGATTTGGACAGCAGTAATCTTTGTATTAAAGCAATTAAAACTGAATTGAAATTGCCTGTGTAGGAACTACACACAAAACTATATGTTCAAGTATGTATTGTATAAAGTAACAGTAAGTATGAATTATTGCCGGTGAATTACTGCAACATTACATATTATGTAAACGCACATCAGGTTGCAAACAGGCCGTTCAAAATCAACACTGTATGCAGATGTAAAATCTCTTTCCAAGTTATGTAATATGTGAAAAATCTGTTGTTGGACAAAACTGAAGTTGACAAGCACTTGGAATTACACAAGATGTACTTCTGTAATTGGTCTATTTGAGCTATCATGTACAGAGATGGAGAGCATGGTTACTGTGGGCTTATTGTTTTGTTGTTTTGTGTTAATGCAAAAACATTTTAAGGAATATTTTCAGTGTCACTTAACCTTTTTTTGTGAAAATGAGGGGTATTCCAAATACATCACACATTTTACCCATATTTTGCAAGATAGAAAAAAACACACATTAAAAGACAAAGACATTAAAAATTATTAAAGGGATAGTTCACTCAAAAATGAAAGTTGTCATCATTTACTCACCCTCAAGCTGTTCCAAAATTAATTAAATGCATTACCAGTTATATTATAAATGCATTACCAGCAAATCAATTAAATGCATTACCAGTTATATGTAATGTCATAGGTGAAACATAATTCAAATAAATACAAAAAGTCTGCAGTTCCAGAAAAAATAAGTGCATTCCATTTTTTTTATAAGACCTACGATAATATCTTATTTACTCCAATGCACTTTGCGCTGCTATGCAAATAATTTTGACTTTCCACTGATTTAAGCCTATCCATATGCACAGCAGTCAGTTCTCCAATATAGCCAAAGCCAGCGGTCTCCTCCCCACGAGTGATGAAACCCCCCTCCCACTTCAAGCTGTAACATTCAAGTGACCAATCAGTGCTGAAATCTTTCTACCGCGTGACTATTCACGAGCATTGGGAAGCGTCCATAGGCGGGGACAATAGTGGGCCTGGCTCGTGTGTGTGGTTGTGTAGGTAAGCCTTGGATGAGATTTTGTCAGTTTTCTGCATTATTACTTGACTATTTGGGTGTTTAATATTAATTCGCTATGTCCATGTAAGCAGACTTGGCGTTTAGAACCCATGTCTTTATTGTATACTTTTACTTTAAGCCTCATAGCGCTGGAATAACAGTTTCCTGTGTGAAAGTAACCGCCTAGATGATAGCAGCGGTCATTTCTCCTTTGAATAAAATCAGTTTGGCTATACATATGCCATTTTGTATAGAACTCACAGACCTCTTTTGACTTTTTACAAGTCTCTGAAAAATCTTTATATTTGAATAGACTTGTTATATAATTGTTTTAAGTGTGAAATTCCGAATTTATTAGACGCATTGTTAAACTGACTCTACTGAAAGGCAAAAGTGTGTCCTCAGATGATTGTTATAATGTTACATTGATGTATTACAATCGACAAAAGTTCACAAGCTCTTAACTGACAGTGTGTATATATGGCTGTATATCTTTTATTGTAATTATTCAATGTGCTTTCATATAGTATACATTACAAAACACTTCCGAAATGTAATTTTATAACAGGTTGGTTTGTTATTTTCCCCTCAGACTCGGAGTAGTTGTTTTGGACTGAATATCTCCACACCTTATTTTTTTGGACCGCTTCATTCACAGATGTTACATCATATTCCACTGGATACTTACATGGAATAGTTCTGGATCCAACTCATATTTGTTTCTTTCTTCATGGATGACATGGCTTTTGAAGGACCGTGATTTTTCATAAGTGTTTGCAAACTCGTGGGAAATTGTAAACAAAGTTACTGTTGAAGTGAAGTTTCATTCCAAAGATGGATCAGCAGGCTGCTGGAGGGGAGGACCCAAATAAACCCTCCAAAAAGAAAACCAGCGAGGACGAGAGCAAAAACAAAAAACTGGTATGTATTTAATTTTCAGGATTAATTTTGTTGTTGTTATTTCTTAGTTATGTAAAATTAAGTGGGAGATTTTTCAGCAACATGTGTGTCGCATGTGCTTGTAGAAGAAAAAATTATATATATATATATAACAAACTGACACCAACTTATGCAAAAATCTGCATTTTTGCTGAAAAGAAATGCCAAATGCCTATAAACAACTCATTGTAGAAGTTGGTGTCAGCTTGTAATTGTTAAAATCATTGTTTACACACATTCATGAGGCACACAAAAGGCCCCCTTTTTGTGCAGTGACCCTGACAAAAAAAATTTCCACACCCTACTTGGCTTTTCTACCTCTAGTGTCCATTCGGACAAATAGCAGTGAAGAATTTGACCATTTTTGTTATATCGATCAACAAAGTTTCTCTCAAACTTGGAGCATGCTTTCACTGCAAAGATTAACCAGCTCAGCCAGCGTTCTCTGATGGAGCTGTTGAACCTATCAGCGTATTACTTCACAGGACCCTGAACCTCGTGATAATGTGCTGTCAGAACACTCTGTGAGTTTCAGTGGGGTCTGGAGTAGTGTTTGTTGTGATAGTGCTGAACCTTTGTGGATGGTTACGCTTATCTCAAAGGCTTAGTAGTGAAACTAGAACTGTTTGTTTCAGTTCTTGCTGGCTGCCTTTTTGAAAGTTTTATAACGTTGTTGAAAGTTTGCTGACCTCAGGGCGAAGAAAGGCCCATGTGATACATGATGAAGTTATTTGTCTGTTGTGTACTGTTGTTGTCCAGCCTCAAGCTTATCAGTAGTGTCATGTGATTTTTAAGAAATATAACTGAAGGCGTCAGTACTAGTAACGGAACAGTATGTTGGTTAGTAGTGCATGTTAGGCATTTGTCAACTGTTTGATACAGAGCCAAGTATTTTAGTATTACTTTGTCATACCTGTGTCTTGCACAGCCTTCTCATATTTCATATGCCACTTTTAGTGACCTGAGATTAGTTTGCTTTGACTTCTAAATATGTAATGCTGGTTACTGGATGTAGGACAGGCTATTTCAAGGTGCCTCCTCATGCATGTATTAATTACTTGACAAGACTGCCTCACTTCCCAAAAGTTGTGGCCTTGCCTGCAAACGTAACAAAGCTGTCTGAAGTTCATTAAGTCATCTTGATAGGTCTCGGACAGAGCTTATCGTCACAGCAGGGTTCCAGATCAAGCGAGGTGAATGAGTGTCTAAGTCTGTGTAATCCACATATGCATAGTAACTTTGCTAAACAGCTTGTATCCAGTTAAATGAGTGTGCCCTGTACCAGCTTCATAATGATGGCACTCTTTTGGGAGCTGCAGGAATCCATCCTTTTATGAGCTCCATTTGCTTTGTGGAATGTAAACCTTCGTAAGCCAGATGGAGACTTTCTGATTGCTGTAGTTGAATGGTGCCCTGAAAGTAGTCTGGTATGGATACTACAACTAACTTTTTGTGTCCCAGGCTGCCTCAAATTCTGAGGAATATGGGTATGTTGTAATACTTCATGATTAGTTAGTGTTTAAATCCTCTTATTCCCAAGGAATGGCTAGGAAGTCACCACGAGTGTAGCGAATGTGGCTTGTGCAGTTGAAAACACCCCACATTTTGTCTACTAGTGCAGTGGTTCTCATCTAGGGGCCCACAGGCCTGCTGGGGCCGCGGTTTAAAACATAAAAGTGTTTGTTTAAAGTAACACAAAGCTTTAAAATAAGTTAAAACAGCAACTCAACAACCGTCATTTTTATTTAAGAACCATGCTTCCACAGTCTTGGAAAACCTGGATACCTGGATTTATGTATTTTAATATTTACTATTGTATAAAAGTTTGGGTATGGAAAGCTAATTTTTTATTTTGAAAAAAGTGTCTTACATTCAGTAAGGCTGCATTTGTTAAAAAATACAGTAACAACAGTAATATTATGAAATACAATTTACAATATCTATTTACTCTTTTATTATTTTAAAATGTAATTTATTCCTGTGATGATAAATCTTCATATTATTATTCTAATATGAAGATTTGGCGCTCAATAAATGTTTCTTTTCATCAATGTTGAAAACAGTGTTTATTCTTTCTTTTTATCCTGAATTCTTTCAAAAGAACAGCACTTATTTGTAAAAAAAAGAGAAAAGATGTTTTGTAACAATGTAAGAGTCTTTACTGTCACTTTTGATCAATTTTAATGCATACTTGTTGAATAAAAGTATTCGGCCTCTTTTCTTTCCAAAAAAAAAAAATCTAACTGATTCCAAACTTTTGAACAGTAGTGTAAATGTTTGTAGTTATTTTGAGCTCTATGAGCTCTAAAAAATAATGGGTGGAAATCTCTGAGAAATTGCTATTTGTAAATAGAAATATACTACATCTCATAATCATTTTAATATATTGTCACTGTTGGTTGCAAACAAGCAGCTTTGTCACAGCAGAAGTACCAGAAATATTGAGGGCCCCTTGTCAAAAAGGAAAAAAAACACATTAGTGGATGTTGAGGCTTCCACACACTCACACATACTCAGACCTCAACACTGATGTCACTCTCTCTTATACTAGTGAATAATCTCACTGATCTGGTGCCAGGCATGTTCTCTGTTGCCTAACTTTTCTGTGTACATGAGAAGTCCAAAACTTCTGCTGTTGCACAATAGCTTTCGGCAAAATTGAGGAAGTCATCCACCAGAAGGGTGGTCATGTTTAAAATGATCCAGTCTTTTTAGATTTCTCTGAGCAACAAATTAGTCTCCAGCATCTATTATGGTAAAAGGCAGGGAATGCAAGTGTTTGTTGAGTAGATGTATAACAGTGACATTGACATATTTGGTTGTAGAGAAAATGGAGTGCATATCTATGACAGCTTAAAGTGGGGCGGCTCTTAATGACAGGAGGGAAGGATAATACTTAATGTAACAAAGTTTTTAATCACTGGTAAGAGGGGATTCAGAGTGAAATAACCGCATATCAGGAAATGTTAAGAGTGATCACAGATTCTATTAAATGTTTTTGATACACTGCAAATATTTAAGCAGCGACCTAAAGTCACACTTACAGTAACTTGTATCCACAAAGCAACCAGAAGTCATTCATTATCAGTGGGAGTTGGTGATTTAAGTGACAGCTTTTGTTTGTGACAGAATGTAGGTGTGTCTATCAACTTAACACGTAGTTGGGACAAGTAATTTTGCTGTTTCATGTGATTTGTCTGGATATAATAAATGGTGCATGGAAAATTGTGTTAGAAATGGTCAGCAGTACAAGTAATAAGTCGTTTCTTGGTAATACTAGGGATGTTCATTTTACCCGTTAACCGATCGTAAGAATTTTGACAGATTAATACAATCAGTTAAACGGTTTAAAAAGTCATTTAATTATTTATTTTTTCAGTAGGTTTATCAAAATATTTAAAAAGGTTTGCTGCATGGTTAAAATACGCTATGCATATAAAAAAATTTGTTTTTAGGGGAAAAAAACATAAGTCGCATTTTATTATTTCATTCAGAAATAGGCCTAATGCCGACACGAAATGTTTACAAACATTATAATAAACTCTGTAAACATAGCTAGGCTATTTTAGTTCCCCTCACTCCACAACAAATCCCTTTACTTAACAGTATTTAGAAAAGTACAAGAATTAAAAATATAAGAAGCTATAGCAATATAAATGACAAGCCAAAACAAATTCATTTAGGCTAAAACGAAACTGAAACCAACGTTGGGTCTCTCATTCGACACAAAATCAAATGTTTCCGTATTCGCAATGTATTTGAATGGTAAATTATTATTTATTATGTACTTCACTCGCGTTCCAATATCCACGTAAAACAAAATGTTTTGCATAACATCACGGTGGTACTGTGATAACACTTAATGGCACAGATTTTACTATATATATATATATATATTTTTTTTTACTACATAGTTTTTTCCCATATGTTTGACTGACTGTATTTTATTATGATAATGAACAGGCTGCATTGTCAAGGTAGCAATGCTTATCTGTGTGGCACAATCACTTGAATTTTTTTCCTTCTAACAGTGGAAGCAACTACTCCTTTTAGTCCTAAAGATAATCAGAATTGTAAAAGGTTTGCCTTTATTTGTGTACATTCACAATAAAAACAAATTGTTGTAAAATAAGCCTAAAGAAAAATAGGATGCCGCTTTACTGTTTTCTTATACTGTTAATTGGGTGCAGACAGGAGAGTTCTGATGTCACTGGACATGCACGAGCGAGCAATTTAACATTCTTGATTTCAAACTATGCTGTGCTATATTGGTCACTTTGTCATATTCATTTCATCTTCATTGTGTAGTCTACTGTATGTAAAATTGGAATTTCCTGGGCTTTATTTGAGAAAATATGATTCCCAGTGAACACAAACTTGCTAGTTTACTGAGTGTGCTGTTGGTTACAGTGTTTGAGCAATTTCTTTTTTGTGTAAAATACTATAAAAGGGATTACAGAAAAAAATAAGTTGTAAATTGTAAATCTGATTATTTCAAGTTTTTTTCATTCAAAAAGAAATTTTTAAATAATTTATATTTATTTTAGTAAGTTTTTTTTTTTCCAGAAAAACATAAATTTTGTTGCAGAAAGCTATGCATTTTTATGAAATTTCATGCATTTTTAAAGCATGGCTTTAAAATCGGCCATTGGCAGCTCTAATCTCTAAGATATCGGCAACAGCCATCAAAACATTATTACCAATCAACTAACACTAACTATTAAGAATGCTGTCTCCCTGTCAAAATAGAGTGACTTTTTATTTATTTATTTATTTATTTATTTATTTATACATACCATCAATACATTTACATTTTTAAAAAGCTATGGTCAGTTATGCATAAGGGAATGCCTACTAGCAACCAACAGATCTGGCGACCTCATTGTGAAGTTGTGAACTGACTTAACCATGGGGGTGGACACAATTTATGGACAACTTATGTGCTGCCAATAGATTCCAGCACTGAATATGTATGTTTGATAGAATGAGAGCCATCACTGGTCTTATGATCATTTCTGTCCTGAGCTGGATTAGAGGAAGGTTATGACCCCTGGAGCAAGCTGAGCAGTATCACTGAGTGTTATATTTCTGTAATGCACTGGGGCTAATCTTTACTGTCAGCCCCAGGATCAGACCCACAGAGAGAGAAATGAGGCAAGAGAAGGGACTAAGAATGCACCATTTGTTTACAACTTTCAGATTGTGAATGGCATCATGGATCCTCTGTTTGATCCACAGCTTCTGTTTGTGGTACAAATAAAGACAAACACAGTTTTGGCTTTTTTTTTTTTTTTACTCAATGTTGACACTCTAAAGTTTATTATTCTGTTAGTTGGTTCTTTTTATGCAACCAACTTGCAGTGTGAAATAATGTGACTTTTGGATTTATGGAATGAATGTCTTTACTAGTCTTCTAGCTGGGTCTTAAAGTGTTCTGTATTAAGTCATGGAAGCGTAATTTGCATACCAGTGCGTTTCCTCAAAAGGCATTCCTGATCACAGACTGAATGGAAGTTTACCTCCATTAAATTCCATTGCAAATGAATGAAATTCCTAAAATAGAATATAAGCCTGGCTGCTGTTATGTAACGTACCGTAACGGAGCACAGATTAGTGCAGACAATCAGTACAGCATGCCCTCGTGTAGTCACCCTGTTTGTTGTGAAAGCCAGTGACCCTGAAAAGTGATTATTTACCTGCTTTAATAAAGGAAGTGCAGAAATGGATGGGAGGTGGTGTGGAGGCCTTGACTGTTCTGCATTATTCAAAGCAGAGGTGTGAATGGCCAGATTAAATGTGTGAAACAGACTTGAATCATTCCTCAGCATTGCTTTGAGCGGTTTTGTTCACATAAAGACATGTACAAATCAGTGGTGTGCTGCATTTTGTGTTTCTCACTCGTAATACTCTAAAGGATCATTTTGATAATCTTGGGTGTGTTGTAGAAATATGTTGTTTAAATAACCTGTGCTTTTTTCTCGTGAGAAAAAAAAATTAACTGAGGCAGCTGTACTTCGTTTCCCTAGAACAAATGTAACCACTCACTTTTGGGACTTAACATTTTTTTTTTGCCAGCCAGTTCTCCCAAGCCATGTTAAAAACATTGACTAGTGTTTGTTTGGCCGTGATTTGTCATGGTTGTTTAAATTCGTCATTATTGATCATAATGACGATCTGTATGTGCACAGAAGTAAACAAATGATTTTGCAGATTTGCCGATAAGAACTTGCTACTTAGGCACTTTTATTCCCATGCTGTTAAGCAGTTTTACTGTTACTAATTCAGATATTTTGTAGTTGTATGGGATATTTTGTATTTTATGCAAATATTGGTCATCTTAAATGTTGTCTAATGTAGTGCAAGCATACGTCAGCATACTGTAGGTTAGAAGTTTACTGAGGTAGAGCTGTTTTTGTGGCTGACACAGATGAACGGTAATAAGATAAACAGTGTCAAATATAGGCACTTGTGGGTGGAACTTCAACTAATATTTTTAACCACGTAGAACAGTGCATTGTGGTTATGTGTCTTTGCAGGTATGATTGTTCTTGTGAAACGTTTGAGGTTAGCATTCTAATCTACATGCACTTATTTACAATAGGGTTCAAAAGTCTGAGACCATCTGAGAAAGCTTATTTTAATTTTTTTTTTTTATTACTTACAAATGATATTATCTGCATTATATGAGTGAACAATTGAATAAAAACATATCTTAGTATTTGGTTAGTTTCTCTTTTGATTCATTGATTTAACAAACTGATGGTCTTGTGATAAAAAGCAGAAATATTTCTTATGTTTTATAAGAATTTGCCATAACATTGCTTTGAAATCTTTGAAATCCCCAAATTCTGGTTTTAAATTAGAATTCCAAAAATTTCAATACGATCTCAGACTTTTGGACTCCAGAGTAAATGGTTTGAGTTGGCGTCTGTAGCTGGCCATTTTAGACTCAAAGTGGGGGTGTTGGGGATTTCAGAGAAACTAACAGGAAGTGGAGCACATGTTGAGTGTCTCGGGGCTCACAGGAAGTGAGGAAGGGAAGTGCTTTAGTTACACTCGGGGAAGCACTGCCTGATCATTCTGACATCACCCTGTCAAACAGATGTTTCTGGCAACACTCCAACACTCTCTTCATAATGCTCACATTGTCACATGACATGAGGCAGCCATATCAGTTGAATTGGAGCTCAGAATACTTAATGTTGTCATTTTGGAGGGGGCTGTCTGTCTTGAATCAATCACATGAGATGGCTGTCCAAAGAAAGCTGCTCATTCCACCAGATCTCTGCATGTTTCAGAGAAACAGAAACATTGGCTCAGCTTTCCTGAAATAACCAACACACAAAAGGTTTTTTCCCATGTTAAAGGGGGCATAACACACACAGTTTAACCCAATCTCATGTTAATCTTGAGTACCTATAGAGTAGTACTGCATCCTTCATATCTCCAAAAAGTCTTTAGTTTTATCATAATTATAAAAGAAAGATACAGCTTTACGATTCTCTCTGGAAAAAGCCGAGCTCCTGGAGGCGCGGCGCGGGCGGAGCTAAAGAGTGACGAGCACTTGGGTGCCGAATGCCAACAAAACCGACATTTGATGTCGTTTCACTTACCGTCTGCAGTTCTGTCATGACCGGGATCTTTTATAGCTGGGTCCGCTCCATCTTTCAGTATCAAACGATGTGCAAATCCAGCGTCGAACTCGACACTTGTGAAACTCCATTGCTACCCCGGGAAAACAAACTGTATCCATAACGCTGGGTTCTTTAGGAAGCTGAACAAAGTTATCTTTGCCTTACAACCAAAAACACACTTCTTTGGATTGTAGACATTCTTCCCGAGCAAGTCCCGTGCAGCGCTGCTGCCGGCTCTTGCTCTGGTCGATGCCTGCGCGGGCACATTCTTCCGGGAGAAATGCCCATATAAGGAGTTCCACCCGCGTTTACGTCATTAAGAGCCATGATCGAAAAAAACTCTGCGAAACTTGTACGAACCCAGAAGTAAGATTCTTGGCACAGAAATACTCTATCATACGTCCAAATAGTTTTTTGAAACTTTGTCCATTATTAGCATGAGAATCCAACTCTTTAACAGTGTAAACAACTCTGAATGCATGAAACAGCATTGTACTCCCCTTTAAGGTAACAAAGATCTTGGAATGGGTTATTTCATGAGGGCCCCTCCAGTATTTTCAAGTCATCAGTCATTCCTGGGTTGTGCTGCACAAAAGCAAATTCCCTGGAATTTGTTTTCAGATGCTAGTATGTTCACTTCATTCAAATGAGCCTGTTTGTTCGCATGTTGAGAACAGTGGAGCATTGTTTGATTGGGCAGATGTCTTAATAGAGAAAGGTTCTGTTCATTAAGTCAAAGGCATCTAGGAGCATGTATAGATTTAGTCCTCAGTGACAGTTGTGTGCCAAAACAAGACAGGTGCCAAACACACAAAGCAGGCACTTCTTTAGGTACAATAACTAGTCTGTTAAGGTTTAAATTTTGGAGTTAACAAGAAAACAAAATTAGCTTATTATTTTGTTAATGCACATTCATTCTTGGTCATAGTAGAAATGATTAATTGTTGCATGCTATTCTGAAGAGGAAAATAAGTTTTTGATATTGCTTAATAGAATATAGTATGCTCCATATCTGAAACAATTTTAATATTCTGATGATGTCACCACTGCATCTTTTTATTTATTTTTTTTAAACTTCTCTCAGACGACTAGGCTCCATTCTCATTTAAAAAACAAACTTCACAGTTTTTGATTGATAAAATCAAGTCCTTTCTTACATTATCTCATTGAATATCTTGTTTCACTTAGGAATCAGTTTACAGAATTAAAATTAATTGTGTTTAATTTTGACTCTAAATTGTGGAATAGCACAAACCGTTTTGCCAGATGCTTGTGTGTCAATGCTGAAGGAAGAGATGAGACATCATTTTTTGAGGTTCAGGATCAAGACCATTAGCAAGCTGAAATCAAGCTCACTCTTCTTGGTCAAGAGGAAAGATCAAATACCTCAGTTTAACATGCAGTTTTCTTTCAATCATTTATTGTAAACTAAAAGGATTATTGTTACTTTAAGGGTATTTAGTAACACTGAATATTATTACCTTCCTCCCACATGTATAATTATTTGTGCATTCATCAAATCGCATTTGCCCTAGGTTAATGGTAGATTTTGTTTTTATTTTATGGACTTCCCAAAGCAGCAGTGTGATTTCTATTGTTTTTTTACGTCTGATATTTGAAGTTAAAATGTCAGTGTCTCTCATGAGGTTTGTAGCTTGATTCAACAGGTTCCTTGTGCTGCATAGTTAGTGATTTGCATAAAAATTGTTGACAAGTTCCCGTGACTCATAAAGAGTGACCTTGGTTGGTCATGTGATGTGGTGAAAGGACAGCTCGGCACATAATGTAGTCCTTGATTTAGCAGCAAAGTTATCTTTCATCTCTCGAGCCTATTCAGCTTTAGTCACTCTGCACATTTCTAAATTAAATCTAAGCTCAAGCCACAAGGCACACCAGAAACAATTACATTATCTGCGATGATGAAACCAGTAATATCAGAACTAGAAATTGCAATCTTTTTCTGCTGAATTCAGGCATATTCGGGGCAAAGTGCATTGTCGATTCATTGCCGATTTTGAACGCTATTTGGTGTAGCTTGTCAGTGAACTACAACTCTGTGTAGTAAATGCCGCTCCATCTGAAAGTACGACGTGCTGGAGATTTACTACCAATCACCAGAAGCGGCTTTACTGACGAGATGCGCATGAAAATCGCATTCGATTTTTTGCACAGCCCTACCTGCATGTCATATGACCATTAACTAATGACTAATAACATCAGAGAAGAAAAAAAAATATGCTGCTTATTTCTTGAAGCCTACAGTGAGAAAGCCAAAGTTGACTGAGGTTTAGGGCTGGGCGATATAGCTAAAAAATTTATCAACGATTTAATGTTTCATATCGTTCGGCATCGATTATTATTGACATTTTTTGTAACCTTTTTAAAACAAAGAGCAATAGAATTTTTTTTTACATTTAACCACAGTATTTTTAAATTAACCCAACTAATTGAGACCACCAACAAATATTTTTTTTGTTTTAAGTCAAACACAAAATAAAAATTAAACACATTTCTCTTTTCTAATGTTTTATATGCAGATTAAATAGGCCACAGGAGGGCGCAATGAGCAAAATAATGCAGCGCATTAAATTGTCAACGCAAGGAAATAGCGGTCTATGAAAAAACGTGCATTACGTCTAAATTAACTCTCATAAATCAAATATAATTTCGTAAATTTCATAATTATGAACAAAACAGCATCATGTATTTATGCATTGCTTAATACAAAGAGCCGATTCGCCCATCACACAGATTGCCTTTAAAAACATATGAGACGCAGTGAAAAGGAATAAACCTTTCAAATAAATGTAAAATATCACCTTAATAATATTAATATATTTATCTTTTTTCTTATAGATTATTCTTATAGATTGAAAGAAAAGTGCTTCAGCCAGGATAAAGAATATGGAAAGTGCTCAGAGTTGCTACAGAAAACAAAAACAAAGAGAGAGCAACAACAAAAACATGTTTCTGGAGATGGGCTCATTCTCTGCCAGCAGGAGGCGCTTCTGGAGTGGTAGTAACGGTGGTTTCCTGCACTCGTGAACGCTGCTTTATCAGATCAAATGAAAATGCCATCGAAGCTTTTCTGAAGACAGTCGGTTCCCTTCAAAGACATTCATATAAAACATCTGCACTTCGTTTTGATTTTGAAACGTGTAGTGCTCATGTTTATTCAATGAAGTCAAACGCCACAAATAAATCAATGTATGGGAAACTGTGTATCAAAATATCGGAAATGTGTTTAAAAATCATATCACCGTTATTGAAAAAAAATATATTGCCATATATATTGATATTAAATTATTGTCCAGCCCTAGTTACTAGCCATATTGCAACGAACAATCTAGTCCAGCCTATGCCTGACTGGAGCAGTGTGTTTTTCTTTGGGGGCTGACATCGTTTGGGCTGCCTTGTTGAGCGCAGTGGCACTGAGAACATTATATTTCACACACTTTATTTTATTTATCAAGTGTAATAGGATTAGTCCAACGAATCGTTCGGTTTGTAATGCGTACCGAACCGAAACCCTTGTACCGAACGGTTCAATACGAATATGTGTATCGTTACACACCTACTGGTAGTCCTTTGGGCAGGCATTCTTCAGGTTTTGGTAGCCCAAAATGAATTTAACTAGCCTGAATAAAAAAAGACATCGGCTGAACTTTACTGTGAACAAATCAGCATGATCAGCAAAAAATAGTAGCACATAGGGATGTAACGATTCACTAAATTTACGGTGCGACAAAATTCACGATACAGATTACACGATACAATTTATACATATATTTTTTTTTTTTCAAAATGAGATTTAAGACAAATTGTAAATGAAAAGGTGTCCTTTTATTATTTCTCAGACAAAATGCTGCATATTTCTTTGTGAAATTGAAATGTTAAATAATAAAACTAACTTGAAATTTTAAATCAAGTCCCAAATCAAATAAAAAAATTATACAACTAAAAGAAATCTCTTCATATAAACAAAGGCTTTGCCTGTGCTCTATTTAAAATCAGAGGCAACCACTGCATTTGAATTACTATCCAAAAAAGATGCTAAATACATGTTATTTGGATTGTATAATTTCAAAATTTGAAGCAGGTGGCACTAATGGAGTATTTACAGGCTGCTGCCCCTTTAAGACCGAATGCACGGATCCAATATAATGATGCACAGGAGATTTCTTTCTCCACTGTTTACGTTCACTTAAGACATAACCGACGGTGTTTACGAGAATACTTGTAGAGACAATTATTTTGAGAATTTTGTGTGTATGTATTCATTCAGAAGCAAGGATGCATGGAAGAGGAATCAATTCTGTGTACGAGTCTGAAACGCGGTTCTCTGTGTGCACTTTGAATGAGTGTGCACAGAAACTAGTGCGCTAGCTCCGAATGTGTGCAAATGTTTTAAAATGCTTGCATTTTTAAATCGCAAGACTTAGAAACAAGTGCAAACGATCAACTACAATCCGTTTCACCCCTACAAGCAAGTGAACAACGCGAATCAAGTTAGGAATTTTATATCACTATTCAAGGTGATACGTTTTGGTAGCCCGACTGGAAAACACAATAGCCCCGGGACGTCGGGCTAGTGATTTTGCGAGCCCTGTTTTCATTTTTGGGTTAACTATTCTTTTAAACTTTCAGATCACAAGGTTTTTCAGATCATGAGAAACAAATTTAGTCAAGGTGTGTCTGAACTTTTGACTGGCGGTGTACATGAGTGTTTTATTAATACAGAATCTAAAGCTAACCCTACTTATCTTGACTATGACATTATCATGCACAGGAACTCATGCATAGGAACAGGATATTGGTTATGGTTACTCCGACCAGCGGTGGCCTCAGATCATGGTTTATAGCTAGGACACTCTATGATTATGATCTGATTAACTCTTAAAGTGTATAACTTAACTACATTCAACGGTGAAGTGAGTTGTCATGCTAGAGGGATATAAAAAGACATGGACAAAGGTTGAAAGAAAATGGGGAGGAGACAGAAAAGAGAAAGTGACTTGAGGGTGGTTGAGTGCAAAGGATTGTTATTTCACATGTATTTGAGTTGCACACCAACGATGACATCACCGTTTCGCCTCCTGAAGTGAAAGAGTGAGTTGACGCAGACTTCCTCTCTGTTTGGGGTAGAACCACAGAAAGCCAAACACCGGAAAGAGCTTAAGTCTGTAAATCATTAGACGGATTACATCTGCAGGCCCTGCCTTATCTGGCTACATTCAGATAAGCCACGGATTGAAAATTAAGTCAAAGAGTCGGCCACTCCTTCTGCTGGATGTTCCCACTTTGCCTCATTGCGAAAATGATGATGTACTGTAGTCGCAAACACAGATCTATGAGGCCTGCTGCAGTATCTCTGAAGAGATGTGAACATGCACGTCTGGCATCACCCCGGACTCCCCAGCAGGGCCGACACAGCGCCAGCCTGTGCAAACTATGTGTTGTGCTGCTTTCTCATGGAAAATTGATGACCGTTTGTCAATTTCATATTGGCTAATATGAGTTGGAGACAACATTACAGCTAAATGTGCATTTCAAAAGCATGCTAATTTCAACGTTTAAAGCAGGGGGATTGGATTACAGTTGTTTTCCGTGGCCATTTTCACTTAAGTGAGCTCTCAGTACAGGGATATTGCACATCAGTAAGCATCAGCCTTAGTTGTACATCTAATGTAAATGAATGAATAAAAGCTTTGACTAAAACCTTGAGTTGTATTGAAGCAGTAAACCAGGTGGCTGAGTATTTTACAGTTTTATTTTTTTAAATATTTTTTTTTTGGATGCACCAATAATATAAAATACCCTAATGTTCAATAAATAATTAAGTTTACAGGGCTCGAAATTAACTTTAAATTTCTTTAAATAAATTTGAATAAAACTTTAAATTAAAATTTACTTTGTAGCACTGGTGCAGAAATTTAGGAGCACTCACCAAAAATAAATGAGCACCACAACTACAAATTATATATTAACAGATTTTATCCTTACATTCTGTACTTTAATGCATATTTTAGATTGGTTTATATTAGCTGTCAATCACTCAGTCACTGCTTTCCGCTTACTACGGCGAGAAAAAGAATGGGCTGAAGAAGAGAGAAAATGAAAAGAACACTGACAGATTTCTTTTGTAAACCACCTAAAGTTAATCTGAGTTTGGTTAAACACAGAGAGAGAGCTCTTCTTTGGCGAGGGTTAGGATGGTGTATGCGGTGTTAAATTTTACATTCCGCTCTGCCAATTGCACGGAACAGGTTAGGGGTGGCTAGGGGTGTGCGATATTGACAAAATTATATCTCTATATTTTCTGGGATTTTATCGATAACGATAATTTGACTGAGTGTTACTGTGCTGATATCTTAAGGACTACAGTGGACAGCTGACTCCTAAAGTTTTTGATATTCTTCATATTCTGTGTGGTGGTCAGTTCAAAGCAGTGACAGAAATGAATCTTTTCCATTAAGTTCAAATAGATTTTTGCCTTTTTTATGGTCATTTTTACCTTAAAGCCATTTTTTCTAAAAGTGTGCATTATCATTTGAGTCAAATTCTTATATTTAATCAGTCAATTATAATAAGACATTTGGGCTGTTATCAAGCAAATGAAA
>NW_015505694.1:614475-629567 GCF_001515645.1 Sinocyclocheilus grahami
GTGGCATTTAGATGCATTTACACTGATTAATGCAGGACATGAATGCATTTAACCTGCAGTTACACATGCATAAATGTTTTAATATTGTTAACATAAAACGTTGAACACTGATAATTGAAATATTTAAAACTTTAAATGTGAAATTAAAACCGCCAGTAGGTGTCAGCAAGTCACTGTTAATAAGTGAGTCATTGCGATTGAACTGAATCATTTAAATGGTTGATTCATTCAGGAACGAGACACCGTCATGTTGCTCAGAGGCGCAAACAGTGATGTGGCTTAGTTTGGAATTATTTTTGTTGGCGAAATAGAGCAAAAACAGGCAATATGGTGTCTAAAACGAAAGTCTCTTAATCATGGGTGTAGCTTGTGGATAGCGATTTAAGAATTTTACTAAATATTTATTTATAAAGTTTTTTTCTATGAAGTAAAAATGTATATAATGCAGTTACTAATACATGTAAAAGTGAATACGTAAAAGTTAATACATTTTAAATTGTTGTTGTAAGTAAATTAATAAATCAAAACAAACTTAACGTCTCCCTCAATCTCATTTGCGTAAGAATTGTCACGTGACAAATCTGCATTTTGGTGGATAATAGACTTAACGGTAATGCTTACCTGTTGTGTGAAATAAAATTATGTTCCGCGTTTTTAACAACATACACGAACTGCAGCGAAATCTGGAGACAACGAAAAACTCAGATGAAGATATTAATGCCATACTTAATGATTCCAGACTCGGACAATCAGATAAAGTTGAACCACAGGACGCAGCCGGTTTAGCCGCACACTACTTTTATGCCGACCATTTACATCCAGATGTTATTTAATGTTCACAGAACACAACCTTTAAATAGATTTTAGAATATAAACTGTTTATCGTCTATTCAATGAGACTAAATAAAAAGTGTGCGCCTCATTGTGCATTAACTTGAATCAAGCCCAACAAATGTCTGTTTTTAAAAACAGTGGATGAGTAATTCACTCTTTGATTTGCTTAATAATAGCCTCCGTTGAGATCGTTTTGACAGACGTGTTTATTGTGCATTTTAAACGTTTTTAGTGTGGCAAAATAGAAGCGCAGCTGTAATTTGTGGGCGATGTATGTGGTTACCATGACAACCTCATGCACTTACCACTGCTCTATGTGAATATGTAGATTTACTATGGCAAAACTAAAATGTGTTTAAAAGTACGTCTGACCAAATCCACCGGTTCGGTTTGGCCCCCTCAAACTCAAACGTCAAGCTACGCCTATGCTCTTAATATTAACCTCTTGTTTATTGAACAATATCACATTTTTTAATCATGATGATTTTTGGAGGAAAAAACGGCACTCTTCTTGTGGTATTGATTAACTATATGAAATGATATAAAGGCCCCATATCTTGAATTTTGTGATGCATTTTAATAGAATTAATCATGCAGCGAAAGAATGCACTCTAAATGCGCACGCGCACTAGTTTAACCTACTAGACTTCATCACGTTATGTATGTGTGCACGTTCTGTTTGAATTTTGCAATATACTCGATAATGTCAAACCGCACATCGTAAAACAACAATTATGAAATGTGTAGATTCAGTGGCGAACGCTGTTACCTGCAAACTCCGTCCCACAGACTTTACAGTGAATGCAGTGCATAGAGCACAGTGCATTTTCATAGCGAAGCAACTTGAAGTCTTTCAACCATTCTCTCCGAAAACTGTACGCCTTCTTTTCAGCTGGTGGATCAACATTCACCACATGATCGCTATCACCAGCACCATTATTTGTAACTTTAGGTGGTTTACAAAAGAAATCTGTCAGTGTTCTTTTCACTGTTGTGTGAAATAAAATTATGTTCCGCGTTTTTAACAACATACACGAACTGCAGCGAAATCTGGAGACAACGAAAAACTCAGATGAAGATATTAATGCCATACTTAATGATTCCAGACTCGGACAATCAGATAAAGTTGAACCACAGGACGCAGCCGGTTTAGCCGCACACTACTTTTATGCCGACCATTTACATCCAAATGTTATTTAATTTTCACAGAACACAACCTTTAAATAGATTTTAGAATATAAACTGTTTATCGTCTATTCAATGAGACTAAATAAAAAGTGTGCGCCTCATTGTGCATTAACTTGAATCAAGCCCAACAAATGTCTGTTTTTAAAAACAGTGGATGAGTAATTCACTCTTTGATTTGCTTAATAATAGCCTCCGTTGAGATCGTTTTGACAGACGTGTTTATTGTGCATTTTAAACGTTTTTAGTGTGGCAAAATAGAAGCGCAGCTGTAATTTGTGGGCGATGTATGTGGTTACCATGACAACCTCATGCACTTACCACTGCTCTATGTGAATATGTAGATTTACTATGGCAAAACTAAAATGTGTTTAAAAGTACGTCTGACCAAATCCACCGGTTCGGTTTGGCCCCCTCAAACTCAAACGTCAAGCTACGCCTATGCTCTTAATATTAACCTCTTGTTTATTGAACAATATCACATTTTTTAATCATGATGATTTTTGGAGGAAAAAACGGCACTCTTCTTGTGGTATTGATTAACTATATGAAATGATATAAAGGCCCCATATCTTGAATTTTGTGATGCATTTTAATAGAATTAATCATGCAGCGAAAGAATGCACTCTAAATGCGCACGCGCACTAGTTTAACCTACTAGACTTCATCACGTTATGTATGTGTGCACGTTCTGTTTGAATTTTGCAATATACTCGATAATGTCAAACCGCACATCGTAAAACAACAATTATGAAATGTGTAGATTCAGTGGCGAACGCTGTTACCTGCAAACTCCGTCCCACAGACTTTACAGTGAATGCAGTGCATAGAGCACAGTGCATTTTCATAGCGAAGCAACTTGAAGTCTTTCAACCATTCTCTCCGAAAACTGTACGCCTTCTTTTCAGCTGGTGGATCAACATTCACCACATGATCGCTATCACCAGCACCATTATTTGTAACTTTAGGTGGTTTACAAAAGAAATCTGTCAGTGTTCTTTTCATTTTATCTCTTCTTCAGCCCTTTACATTCCCTGCGGTAGTTGGCTTCCTGTCACCTGACAGCGGAAAGCAGTGACTGAGTGATTGACAGCTAATATTAACCAATCTAAAATCTGCATTAAAGTTAACAATGTAAAGCTGAAGTTTAATTGGTTATGTAATGTTTGATAGAATGGCAGACCGGTCACTGTATCAGCACTCAGAAGGCACATACTCTGATCGTTTTTAGAGATATGAAAACAGGTCGCACGACAACAACCAAAATGGTCACAATTTCGAGCCTTGGTTTATTATTTCTAAAATGATATAAAGGCCCCATATCTTGAATTTTGTGATGCATTTTAATAGAATTAATCATGCAGCGAAAGAATGCACTCTAAATGCGCACGCGCACTAGTTTAACCTACTAGACTTCATCACGTTATGTATGTGTGCACGTTCTGTTTGAATTTTGCAATATACTCGATAATGTCAAACCGCACATCGTAAAACAACAATTATGAAATGTGTAGATTCAGTGGCGAACGCTGTTACCTGCAAACTCCGTCCCACAGACTTTACAGTGAATGCAGTGCATAGAGCACAGTGCATTTTCATAGCGAAGCAACTTGAAGTCTTTCAACCATTCTCTCCGAAAACTGTACGCCTTCTTTTCAGCTGGTGGATCAACATTCACCACATGATCGCTATCACCAGCACCATTATTTGTAACTTTAGGTGGTTTACAAAAGAAATCTGTCAGTGTTCTTTTCATTTTATCTCTTCTTCAGCCCTTTACATTCCCTGCGGTAGTTGGCTTCCTGTCACCTGACAGCGGAAAGCAGTGACTGAGTGATTGACAGCTAATATTAACCAATCTAAAATCTGCATTAAAGTTAACAATGTAAAGCTGAAGTTTAATTGGTTATGTAATGTTTGATAGAATGGCAGACCGGTCACTGTATCAGCACTCAGAAGGCACATACTCTGATCGTTTTTAGAGATATGAAAACAGGTCGCACGACAACAACCAAAATGGTCACAATTTCGAGCCTTGGTTTATTATTTCTAAATAGTCTTGGATAGTGGAAATTGTGGCATATTTAATTTGATGTGTACAGCCATGGCCAAAAGTTTTGAGAATGACACAAATATTAATTTTCACAAAGTCTGCTGCTACAGTGTTTTTAGATCTTTTTGTCAGATGTTACTATGGTATACTGAAGTATAATTACAAGAATTTCATAAGTGTCAACGACTTTTATTGACAATTACAATAAGCTTATGCAAAGAGTATTTGCAGTATTGACCCTTCTTTTTGAAGACCTCTGCAATTCACCCTAGCATGCTGTCAATCAACTTCTGGGCCACATCGTGGCTGATGGCAGCCCATTCTTGCATAATCAATGCTTGGAGTTTCTCAGAATTTGTGGGTTTTTGTTTGTCCACCCGCCTGTTGAGGATTGACCACAAGTTCTCAATGGGATTAAGGTCTGGGGAGTTTCCTGGCCATGGACCCAAATTTGGATGTTTTGTCCCCTGAGCCACTTAGTTATCACTTTTGCCTTATGGCAAGGTGCTCCAGCATGCTGGAACCCATTAAAGGGCTAAAATATACAATTATAGTATATTTTATTTCTAAAAGTGTAAACAAAATAGGCATATGAAATGTTAAAAAAACCTGGCTTTAAAATCTAATATTAAGTGAGTATAATTACTGATTATATATTCTTTCAATAATTTAAAAGATCTGTTTAGTTTAGAAGTATCGGTATCGATATCGACGATACTGGGCTTGAAAATATCGGTATCGGATCGAAAATAGAATAAGAGGTATCGCCCATCCCTAGGATGCAGTCAGTTTTGACCGCAAAAAATAAGGTAAGCTGATTGGATATCATATATTTGACCGTTTACGGCACCCCCATTTTCCTGTTTTTACATTAGAAGCGGCATTTTGCTTGTCAGAAATACATTCGGTTTTAATGTTGCTTTAAGTTGGGGTATTAAATTTGGTTCACGTACCCCCCACCATCATCTCACGTACCCCCAGGGGTACGCGTACCCCAGTTTGAGAACCACTGCTATAGAGGGCGCAACAGGATAAGTAATCTTTGAAGGACTTCCACATTTACGCTCCATTTCCAAACAGTTCAAATGACAAATAAATGCATACTCTAAAAGAGCTCCACAAGACATGTGTGATTATATTACTGGATGCTCGAAATTGAACGGGAGAATGCACATTTTAAACAGCTTATTGCACAGGTAAATGAATCGCCGTTCTAATCTAATGCGCTGCAGCACTGTAATGCACACACATAGGCTACAGACAGTAGCGCGTACATCACGCGCACATAACTATTCAGCGCGGAAATGTATTGTCAACACTGTTCTGTGATTTCTCAATAAAATAGCTTAGAAACTGAAAAGTTCAAGCATATATTTCTTAATAACTAAATTCCACAGCTTCACTACTAGTAGAGAGACGCTGCCATATAGAATTAATTCACACACGCAATCACTCTCACTAATGCATTCATATTAATGTAATCTTTACTGTGCTACTTTATCTGTATCTGATTTAGAACAAGCAGAAATCTGTGAGATATATAACGACCCAAAGACAAAAGAACTGATAAAAGAGCTGTTATATGAGCAATAGCCATGTGGGCAGCGCTGTGTCATATGTCATAGCTGTGCACAAGGTGTTTTTCACCGCTCCAGACTTATTTGTTCATTAATGACGTCATCAGCGACTAGTCGACTTCAACTCGACTTTCATCACATAAAAGTCGACTTCAAAAAATCAGTAGTCGTTCAGCCCCTAGTGTGCGCATGTCAAAAAAAGTCAATTCCGATTTGAAGCTTGTGACATATAAACGCGCACATCAACCCGATCAATTTATTTAGCGTTCATATAAACACTACATTCAGATTCATCAATCGGAATTAATTCAATCCGATTAACCCAAATATTGTGCATGTAAACGTAGCCACTGTGCGTGCAGAGGCACTCACACCTGCCTGCTGCCATTCCTGAGCAAGCTCTGCACTGTTGGTGCCCGATCCCATAGCTGAATCAACTTTAGGAGACGGTCCTGGCGCTTGCTGGACTTTCTTGCGAGCCCTGAAGCCTTCTTCACAGCAATTGAACCTCTCCCCTTGAAGTTCTTGATGATCCGATAAATGATTGATTTAGGTACAATCTTACTAGCAGCATTATCCTTGCCTGTGAATCCCTTTTTGTGCAAAGCAATGATAACTGCACATATTTCCTTGCAGGTAACCATGATAGTAACAGAGGAAGAACAATGATTTCAAGCACCACCCTCCTTTTAAAGCTTCCAGTCTGTTATTCTAACTCAATCAGCATGACAGAGGGATCTCTAGCCTTGTCCTCATCAACACTCTCACCTGTGTTAATGAGAGAATCACTGTCATGATGTCAGCTGGTCCTTTTGTGGCAAGGCTGAAATGCAGTGGAAATGTTTTTGGGATCAAGTTAATTTTAATGGCGAAGAGGGACTTTGCAATTAATTGCAATTCATCTGATCGCTCTTCATAACATTCTGGAGTATATGCAAATTGCCATCATAAAAACTGAGGCAGCAGTCATTGTGAAAATTAATTTCTGTGATTTATTAACCTGACGTGTCCCATAGCCACCCCCTTTGTGCTATTACCGTTGTCTTTCTTCCCATCAGGCTTTTGTTTGGTATCCTGTTGGCCTGTACTATCACTCTGTGGGCAAATACAACCAACAATCTGGTAGGGTAGTGGTCAAAGCTTTTGTGAGCAGTGAGCACCCCATAGTACAAGAGCAGCGCTGATATTTAATCAAGAGTGATCTGGGCTTTACTGTACTGCAGGATTATCTGCATAAAAGGTTTATGGCCAGTTAGAAACCCATTCTTTTTAATATCTTGATTCTGGCTGTGAAATCTAGCCTGATATTTGTGTACGTCTATTATAGGGTTTGGCGCACTCTTCCCAGCTGTGTATTTAATTAAAACATTCCTGTGTGAAGAATGTGAATGAGAGGAGCTGCTGGCCACTGAAAGCTCCATTCTCGAGACGGAGTGACTGCGAGTTGCCAAGAACTGTTGGGTTCAAGCAATCCGTTGTTTGAGTACAATTAAGACCAATTAAAATAACCCGATTTCCCAGAAACCATTTGCAACAGATTTTTGTTGCTATCCCCATCCTCTCTGGTTGTTTTCCCTATGTAAGAATGGCCAGCGAAGCAGGTGGTGTCAGCTAGAAGCTACTTTCTCCTCTCCAAATTGTTGGACATGTTTTGTAAGCTGTTTAATGCTTAGAATGGCTTTTGTAAAACATTGATTGACCAACTGGATGTGTTGAATGGTGTGTGCCATCTAGTGGCATTTCGCATAATAGCACCATTTGCACTTCTGCTGACAAGTGAGCCTACCATAAGGACTCTCTAACTAAAACGACACTGTTCTCTCCTCTTGAGTGTTTCCAATTAGCTAACTTAAGAGTTAACTTGGACCTGAGTAGTTGTGTAATGTGTTGACCTGTTCGACTGCAATTTATGTCACTCTTTATGCAGGAGCTGGGGGCTGTATTAATACTGCTGTTGTGGGGGTTTGGGAATTTTCTGTAATGTATATAGCTTTATTTTGATAAAGAATTTAATAAAGTTCTGTTGCCCTGAAGGTGTGTCGTTAAATCATAATGCAATATTTGGCCTGGTTGAGTGCCTGATGTGTTGTCGAGCTGCAATATTAATGACCAGCCCTGGAGTCAAAACACAATTATGCAAAGTTGTTAAATGGTTTTTAATTAGATTTTAAGATTTTAATTACTTTCAATAACAAATGCACATCTTGTGTTATACAGGGCCTTACACTATGAAGCCACTTCAGGCTGTTGGATCTGTAATACAATAATCCCAATTCAGTCATTATTATTTTAACAATATCTTTCCATAAAAGTCTTTGCTGGCAAGTCTGGTTTGGGCTTAGTACGGACCTCTTTATGACCCTTTTAAAGCATTAAACGTTCTTTGTTATTAAAGGCTTGTGTATCATTATAGATGATTCACTCCCATGACACACCTCCATTCATATCAAACCTCCCCTTCCATCCCAACTGTTGCAAAAAGCAGTGTGCAGCCTGCAGCCCTGGGGCAGCGCTATAATGGCTGGGTAAGCGCAGGACCGGGGGGCTGAGAGATTAACCGTAGAGTGAGGAAACCTGCGGGAAGTTCTGCATTATGGCAGCTCCTCCGCGGTGCTCTGCTCGTTAACACTCATCCCGCTCCGCACGGCATATGGAGACCCATCTCTTCCCCTGCGTGCTCCATCTCATAAACTCCTATCTCTGCAGTGGCCAAAAAGATAAAGCACATATGTTAGGAAGTGAGTGAAGGAAGAGAGAAGTTTTTTTAAATTGTGTTTGAGGTCAATACAGTCAGACTGATCAGGTTTAAAGATGTATCTAATGGGTTGCTTCATGAAGAGCAGAATTCACAGTGAGATTCAGCAGACCCCGCTGGATAGACCTGCATGTGTTGGGTTTTGGATTCTGCTATCCAGCATGGGATTGCCTTTGCATTGGTGTCACTATAAGGTTGATTGATGAGATCAGCCAGCAAGACTACTTTGGTCCACCATCTTTACCAGAAAAGTCACTTTTTCTCTTGTTTCACAGACATCTCTGTACTAGTTCATGCTTTTTTGAGCAGTTCTAGAACTTTGATGATATCATGTATGAAATGTAAGTTGCATTGATTAAAGGTGTCTACTAAATATAAATGATTAAATTAGCAGTTGAGTTCACCACCCAAAAATATGCCATTCCAAAATCGGCATGATTTTCTTTCTTCTGTGAAACAAAGCCAATATTTTGAAACGTTTTGTAGTGTTTTTTTTTCACCTCTGTCCATACAATGAAAGTCCATGGGGTCCAATGTTGTTTAAACCCCAACATTCTTAAAAAATATAATCTTTTGTTTCTGCAGAAGAAAAAGTCACAGGTTTAAACACACACACACACACACACACACACATACATGACTGGTCAACAATCTTTTGAAAGCTTTCCCAGATCCCCTGATTTGAATCACCTTTTGTGCCTTCTTTAGTTTCAGTTTAATGGTTCTGTGGTGTGGCACAATTTTTTTTTTTTTATAATAATATATTTTTTTATAAGTAATATAATTTTATAAGAATTTCATGTAGTCTTTTAGATAATATCTGGATATTAAAGCTGTATTCATATGGATTATAGAATAATAAGCATTTGAATTTTGCTAGTGAACAGTATGAATATATTCTGGTTAATCTGGTTGGCCAAAGGGTTTTTATTTTGGAAAACCTTTTCAGTAGGGCTCACTAGCTATAGGTTTAGCCTATCAGCATCTTAATAATTAATCTCATTGTTTATTCAGAATTAATGTCTTTTTTAATGACATAAATTTAAGTTTACTTTTTTAAAATTGATTTTTATATTTTATATGTATATTTTTTATAATACATTTTACAGGTTTTTTTATTAGATTTCAGAGTTTAGGGTACATGCAAACTTTATTTTGGAATCTGCAGTCATATTAAATGTAATTTGGAATAACTGAAAAGTGTGTAAACATAGTCAGACTGTTCACTCTGAGGAATGAACACATGGAGCTCAAAGGAGACAGACTAGGACCAAAGATCCTTGGCTAACTTTTGCTGTTTCCCTAATAAATTCCTTCAGAGTGGTCTGTCTCGCTCTCCTCTTCCTGTGTTGTCTCTGCTGTGATACTGGGTAGAACGTGTCTGTTTATAGTTAGCCTTGCTCATCAAAGTTTAATTTCTGTTTTTGTAAGGCCAGTTGGTGTGAAGTGATATGTTTAAAAAATGTATCTTCATTAGTCCTGCTGTTATATAAACAAAGATTAGTTTATGTTGTAAATGAATAGACTCCACTCTACATGTAACAGAGATTAGTTTATGTCTGTCTGTTTAAATGATAGATGATTTGCACTAGCAATGGGTTCAGCTTTCTCTGCTGCAGCTGGTCGTTTGCTTATGATCTGATTTTTATTTATTTATTTGTTTGTTTGTTTGCTGCATAAATCTGTCATTTATCGCATGTGGTTGTGGGTTCCATTGGGCCTCATTTCTATGTTGTCCCTTCCCTTCAACAGAACATACACATAAAAACATTGGCTGATGACATGGTAAGGTGTCTGTTTCTTTTATTTTGTGTGTCTTTCTTTATCTTTTTCTCATCTTCGCCACGACTCTCAGAGCATTGTTAAAGTGAAGTGATTGACAAAGAGAGATCAAAGACAAAAACATTTTTTTTTAAATCACCCTGTCATCGGGTCCATCATAATCAGTCAGTCTAAAGTTCACTCTGGGTCAGCAAGCTGGAGTTCAAGCAGACACATTGTAACTTGATGCAATCGTTCATGATAAGTTGCCAGACCTTGTCTTCATTTTGACTTTGGTCTCTCCTTGAACACTTGCATTTTACAACAGAGTGTGTTTTGATTCTTTTAATTCATTTATTTTGAATTCATCCATGCATGTTCCCTTTGTTTTCACTGACAGACTAACAGTGACTACTAGTGCATGGTCTGTTTTCACTCTCTCTGATCCAGTAACCCATGACTGGAATACTGACAGAAGCCGCTCACATCTCTTTCTAATTAGAAACCTTAAACACGTCATAGTCACATCTTGCTGTCTAGTGCAGAATGCTGTCTGTGATATTGTTTCTGTATTCATTATGACTGTAAAGTGAATATTAACAAGTGGAAAGATGACACAGGTAATATCCCCTCATGCTTTTAAAAGTACAGCTTGGAAAGGTAAAGTAACAAGGGAGCAGGTAAGTCAAATATAAAGCTATGAACTTTAAACCACATTTTAAAACTTTATGATAAGTAACCGAACTGTTTTGTATTAACTTAAAAAGACCCCTGTGAAATTGTAAGGGGAGTTTTGCGGTTTTTAGTCCATGTGTATTATCTTTAAGGCCATTTATTTGCTTGTATACTCTTGAATGTTGAAAATTCACACTACTGTTAAAATTTTTTTTAAAAACGTTTTTGACAGTTTAGGTTAGGCAAGGTTGCAATTATTTGATCAAAAATACAATAAAACAGTATTATTATGAAATATTGTTATAATTTAAAATGACTGTTTCCTATTTTAATACATTTTAAAATGTAATTTATTCCTGTGATGCCAAGCTGAACTTTCATCCTTCAGAAATAATTCTAATATGCTGATTTGTTGCTCAAGAAACATTTCTTATTATTATCAATGTTGAAAACAGTTGTGCTGCTTAATATTTTTGTGTGAGGAATGAAATGTAAAAGAACAGCATTTGCAACAATTAAAATTTTTTACTGTCACTTTTGATCAATTTAATGCATCCTTTCTGAATAAAAGTATAATTTTTTTTGACTCATGTTGCAGTTCACATTTTGTCTAATCAAATGAGAATGTCCTTTCCCCTGCAAAAAATGGACAAACCCTTTAATATGCCTCTCCTAAACATCCTGTCTTAGTAAGAAATACATAAACAGAGGTATTTCACAGGGTCATAGATGTTAAACAGTTTTTTTTCCCTTGCAGAGTATTAGCATTTCCACTGTCAGATATATGTGCTGTTTATATGTTCTGACATATGCACCAGTTATTTACTTCACTCTAACTCAACTGTCTTTCCAGCGTGACAGAATCACCAGTTTTCGAAAGCAAGGCATGAAGAAGGAGAAGCCTTTTATCCAGCACCCCACAGACCCGATCTCCACCCAGACTGAGCTGCCTGTGCCCCAGCCGCTTTTCGACGAGCGCTCCATGAACCTGTCAGAGAAAGAGATCATGGACTTGTTTGAGAAGATGATGGTAAGTTTGTTTTCACACCCTGGGATCTGCACTGTGCTCCAGGCACTGTATGACCTCAGACGCCCTTTTTCACTGATACATTTCAAAGCATGGAGCTCATGTTAAGGATGTCAATTAGGCCATCAGAACCAGATTTCTCTGGGACTTTTCGCCTCTTGCACACAGAGTTTAGCAAGGATTTCGCTTAAGTTATTTAAAAAGGTTAATTACCTTTTTATTTAATAAAGTGTGCTAAATTGTACTTCTTGTCCGCAATTTTGTAGTAGGCTATTTTTTGTTTTAGTCAGTTGTATAATCGTCTGTTTCATACCTGGGATTGAAACCAAAGATCTGTGGTGACCCATCGCAGACATTTGTTTCCTGATGTTTCTGTAACGAAGTCACGTTTATGATACATAGATCGTCAAAGACACTTTATCTTTCCTCATATCTCTTCTGCTGTCAATCACGAGTGGAGAATGTGACTTGAGAGCTTTGCGCTCTCCACCGACAGGTTACATTAACTGAGCGTTGGCTAGACTTGTCACTTGTTCGTTTTCCCCTCTGGGAGAGAATATACATTCGCTACCAAGCTTTTATATACATGACTCTTCTCGCTAATTCTGTCATTAAGTGTGATATGTTGACAGCTGTCAATAGAGCATCCGCCACATCGGATAGAACAAGCTACTGTTACGGATGGGGAGAAGCAGCGTATGATTGTCTAAACAGTTTTATTTTACTTGCAGTTAGGGCTGAATGCAGTCTTCACCCTACCTGTGAAGTTCCCACTCTGTTTATCTGTACATAGACACACACACTCCCTTCAATCCCCAAGAAACCAAAACCGACAGGGCTGCTGCATACACTGGCCTCAATTGAACTCACGGTTGTTTTGGCCTAGACAAGTTAAATAACAAAATCTGGCTGCAGAACAATGGAAGGATTATTTCCAAGACAAGAAAAGTGTTTGCTTTGTATTAGTTTTTTTGGGTCAGAGCTCTCCCCAACCTGTGTCTGTCACAGCAGAGTCTGTCTGTGATGCTTTATTTTTTGACCGTTTCTGTGGATTTATTGTCTGTAGATCTGAAACTCTGCCAATTTCGCAGCACCTGAGCAACTGATCTTCAGTGCCCATTTTATGTACTCTAAACTGCCTTCCAGGCTCCACAGTGAGTTGTACACCTCATTAGGCTGATAGCATACACATTGATAATTGACCTGTACTTGCGTCAAAGGGCGAAGGATTACTGGACTCCCCACCAGCAAAATTCTTTGACAGATTTTTCAAAAGAGGCAGTATTTATGTGGGGAAATGGACTGCTTACATCTGTGTGGTGAACAATAGCTCTGTTTTGTTCTGTGTGGTGCTTGCAATGGCATTCTATTGATATTTGTTATTTTGTTTATATTTTTTCATCTTTAAAATTAAATTACAGATGCTTGACATAATATGGTTTGAAGGGCAATTCGATTTTTTTTATATCAAAGACATTTAGTAAAAGTGAACGTAACAAAAAATAACATGCATGAATTACATTACCTTCAAAGGTTTGTGGTAAGATTAAAAAAAAAAAACATTTTTTGAAAAGTTATGCTTAACAAGGCCGCATTTATTTGATTAAAATACAATGAAACAGTGATATTCTGAAATATTATTGCAATTTAAAATAACTCTTCTAAATTAAAATAAATTTTAAAATGCAGTTTATTACTGTTATAGCAAAACCAGTCAGCGGCCATTACTCCAGTTTTCAGTCAGTGTCACATGATCCTTCAGAAATCATTCTTGTTTTTGAACAAAAAATAATCATTCTTGTCTTATTGTTTTCAATGTTGAAAATGGTTGTGCTGCTCAATTAATTTAAATTTGTTTTGTGGAAGGCATGTTCCTTTTTTCCTTCACTAATAGAAAGATTAAAAGAATAACATTCATTTGAAAAAAAAAAAATATATATATGGGTCATTGACGTTGACGAATTTTAAAATACAAAAAATAATAATATCTGTTGTAATTGTTCAAACATTAAGAATGTTGTGTACACATAAATTCATATTACAATTTTTAATTAAGGGATTTTAGTGTTTTTGCATCTAGATGAATTGGCCGTAGCCTTGAAAAATGTCATATGGTGCGACCATGATTTATATTAAAATTAAATAATTTCCTTAACATGCTTAACATTTTTTAAAATGCTCTCAGTAATTAAAGTGTTTATAAACAAAGTATTTGCATTTAATTTGAGTTTTTGTAAATAATGATCTCTTATTTTTGTTCTATAATTTCAGAGTTGCCTTCTTAAATGTAGTTAACAGACTGATTTTTCCTTTAAATTGCATAAAACTGATAAAAATGTTTTAAAAATACCATTCACTTAAGCATACTGTAGCAGTGATTCATATTTCAACCACAGAAATTTTATATTTTATTTTTAATTTAATACAGTTATTGCTATTATTGGTCGCTCCAAATGAAACAAAGATGTTATATCATTAAAAAAATCTATTTAAAGTGCAGCATGTGGCATTAACTGCAGGCATTATTAGCCCCAGTTATTTCTGTACTTTGCCCAATATTGGCTGCTCAATTGACCTTTTCGCCGGGAGTTTGATTAACAGGCAGTCTGACATATTATAACGCCAAATCCGTCATTTTTGTCCAACAAACAAACCAGACAGGAGAGTAGATTAACAACGGTGGACTTGAACTTGAAAAATGGTGTGTATTGACATCTTTTCACGGTTGAAACAAGATACCTTCTGATGTTCATTCATGTTTATTTCGTGCTATGAATAGTAAAGATGAAGAGATGATCAGTTCATGTGCCGCTTGAACTGAGGCGCTACAGCGATCTGTCACAACACGTTAAAGAGCCACAATACGGTATTTGTTGTTTGAATTTCTTTAAAAAAAAAAAAGACAAAATTTGAACACTGAGACTTTGTTTCATACTAAAATTAACCAGTTCTGTCTTGTCTGTCAGCTCATTGTCAGTGTCCTCTTTGCTCCGTGATGTATTTTTCAATGCGTGAGAACATGATGTATGGTATAAAAGTGCCATGGTTTGTCGGATGTAGCAACAGTAACTAAGGGCGCCAGGTCTTTGAGAAAGGTCAATTTAGAGTAGGGGGAGGTTGCTGGCTCAGGTTCTGAGATAACAACATGAACGTCTTTCTTATAGTAGAAAATGACATCTGGAGTTTGTGCTAGAGTGCAGGGTCAGAATTAACATGCTGCCTATG
>NW_015505694.1:629818-630646 GCF_001515645.1 Sinocyclocheilus grahami
TTTGTTTCATACTAAAAGTAACCAGCTCTGTCTTGTCTGTCAGCTCATTGTCAGTGTCCTCTTTGCTCCGTGATGTATTTTTCAATGCGTGAGAACATGATGTATGGTATAAAAGTGCCATGGTTTGTCGGATGTAGCAACAGTAACTAAGGGCGCCAGGTCTTTGAGAAAGGTCAATTTAGAGTAGGGGGAGGTTGCTGGCTCAGGTTCTGAGATAACAACATGAACGTCTTTCTTATAGTAGAAAATGACATCTGGAGTTTGTGCTAGAGTGCAGGGTCAGAATTAACATGCTGCCTATGGTGAGCATTTATTTTACTTTGCTTGGCAGTGGAATCTGGCAGAATAGATTTAAATAGTTATTAATAAATAAATAATAAATTACTAATAAATGCATAATTTCCAAACTAAAATTACATGCTCTGAATTATTTTTTGTACAAAGATTAAACATAAACCGTCTGAAATGACCCAAATTGCATAAAAATCTATTACAAATTATACTAAAATAAGATATTTTATGTATATAAACCATCAATTGAATATAAAAGCACAAAAACTGCCAATCTGGGACATACAGTATATCTATAATGGAATACACTCTGCAATAGTCGCACCACATGATATTTGGTCGCACAACATGTTATTTTCAAATTCAATCAAAATTTACAAACACAAAATTGGCCACCTAAACAAAACAAGCTAGCTTCCCACAAAAGGTCACTATGAAATTTATAATGAAAATAAATACTTGCAGAAATAACTTAATATTCATTGTTTTTTGAGGTCATACCACATGATATCCAAATGTGGTAACTACATACCAGCC
>NW_015505694.1:630880-647076 GCF_001515645.1 Sinocyclocheilus grahami
ATGGAACAGTGGAGAACCTTCCCAGGAGTGGCCGGCCGACCAAAATTACCCCAAGAGCAGAGCGACGACTCATCCAAGCGGTCACAAAAGACCCCACAACAACATCCAAAGAACTGCAGGCCTCACTTGCCTCAGTTAAGGTCAGTGTTCATGACTCCACCATAAGAAAGAGACTGGGCAAAAATGGTCTGCATGGCAGAGTTCAAAGACAAAAACCGCTGCTGAGCAAAAAGAACATAAAAGCTCATCTCAGTTTTGCTAGAAAACATCTTGATGATCCCCAAGACTTTTGGGAAAATACTCTGTGGACTGACGAGACAAAAGTTGAACTTTTTGGAAGGTGTGTGTCCCATTACGTCTGGCGTAAAAGTAACACTGCATTTCAGAAAAAGAACATCATACCAACAGTAAAATATGGTGGTGGTAGTGTGATGGTCTGGGGCTGTTTTGCTGCTTCAGGACCTGGAAGACTTGCTGTGATAAATGGAACCATGATCGGACAAAGTTTGTTTTTATATTATGATGGAAATATAAATACAAATGCTTTGCAATTTTACACAGGATTACAAAACACTTTGGAAATCATGCCAAAATAGTGCATACAATTAATTTGAATGAATTTAGGGTAATTTCAAAGATGTTTACTAAAAAAACACAGTATGTGTGTGTGTGTATACAGTATATATATATATATATATATATATATATATATACACACACACACACACAGAGGTGTGAAAAAGTGTTGGCCCCCTTCCTGATTTCTTATTTTTTTGCATGTTTGTCACACTTTTACAGCACATAGTGAAAATGACATTAATATGGCAGTGGGCAAATGCATAAAGCGCAGCATAATTTGAAATCAGTCACGAGTTTAAAGTTTGTCGATCGCTAGTCTCCAGTGAAGCTGAACTCTCCTCCTGTCAGCATTCCATTCAAACGGATCGACCGTCACGCAGAGAACACGCGATCATGCAGGATACAAATGCACAAGATCTCACAACTGGATCCGACTAAAGGCCCTTTCACACGGGACGCGGCAAGCGGTGGAATCGCCGCACGGCTGCCGCTTTCTCTTGTAGTGGAAGCGTTTTGTGCAGTGGCGGTGGTCGCGTTAAAACATAACGGAAATTTGTGTTTGTGTCATTCTGCCATTAATTGTTGTCATTATTAACCTTTTTTCCCCCCTTTGGCATAATTGAAGTTGTTTTTGATGATTTGCCTAAAGAGCATACCTGTGAGGTTACGATTGAATGAATTATAATTTCATTTATGTCTCTGTATGAGATTTTAGATGGGTCATACAGTTCTGGGAAATCTACTATATATATATATATATTGTAACAGGTTTTAATGTCTTAAAAAAAATCATATTAACTAAAACTTTTGAATGCTAGCTTATGCTGTTATTCTTTCTTTGTGAATGAGAAAACAAGAAATTGAGAGAGGTGTACATATATCAAAAAATGTTGTCCATTTGACTTGTGTGCTAAATTATTTTTTGAAGCAGGTGACAAATAGACAATTTAGGTCATCATTCAAAAAAAAAAAAATAACTTGTGCTGTAGCTATGACATATATAACACAAAGATTGGGCATTTCTACACGTTACATCAGGTTGGACATCAAACATTGTTGGTTCTTGTGTTTCTTGGGACCAAATATCTTTGATATCAAACATGGTATTTATATATTTTGCCTTCATGTATTATGATCTAGAGGGAATCCGTTTCTTGGGGTTGCAGAGTAGTGGTCGACCGATATTGTTTTTTTTTTTTGACAGCCGATGCCGATATCTTGGAAAGCAGGGTGGCCGATATAAAGCCGATATAATTTTATTTATTTAAATTAATATTTAAGAAATTTAAAAATAATTTGAAAATGGATTAAAAAATAAATGTGTTAAATAAACATACTTGTACTTTAGATGACAAAGTATTTTCACAAATAAAAAAATATTTAATTAAAAATATAATAAAAAAAGGAAGTAAACCCTGTAACCAACAGGGCACTCAGTATTCTGGGAAGTTTGTGTGCATTGGGAATCATATTTTTTCAAATAAAGCTAAGGTAACACTCATTTTACATACAGCACATAGTGAAAATGACATTAATATGGCAGTGGGCAAATGCATAAAGCGCAGCATAATTTGAAATCAGTCACGAGTTTAAAGTTTGTCGATCGCTAGTCTCCAGTGAAGCTGAACTCTCCTCCTGTCAGCATTCCATTCAAACGGATCGACCGTCACGCAGAGAACACGCGATCATGCAGGATACAAATGCACAAGATCTCACAACTGGATCCGACTAAAGGCCCTTTCACACGGGACGCGGCAAGCGGTGGAATCGCCGCACGGCTGCCGCTTTCTCTTGTAGTGGAAGCGTTTTGTGCAGTGGCGGTGGTCGCGTTAAAACATAACGGAAATTTGTGTTTGTGTCATTCTGCCATTAATTGTTGTCATTATTAACCTTTTTTCCCCCCTTTGGCATAATTGAAGTTGTTTTTGATGATTTGCCTAAAGAGCATACCTGTGAGGTTACGATTGAATGAATTATAATTTCATTTATGTCTCTGTATGAGATTTTAGATGGGTCATACAGTTCTGGGAAATCTACACTTAAAACAATCTTCTCCTCTATTTTTTCAATGGGCAGTTCGGTTAAATGTTCACTGATTGGTTGAAACCGACGCGAAGCGCCGTGCCCGTGGAAGCGGCAGGATTTTGGGTGCACGAGCACCGCCTCCGCGCCGCCCGCGAAACCGCCCGCGTTTTGCCGCTTTCCGCATGTCTCCCATTGTGAATGAACTAGACACTCGCGACTGCTGCGTACCGTGTGAAAGGGCCTTTAGACAGAACTGTTAACGACGACAGCGAACAAGAGGGAGAATGTGAGCACTGTGTGCTCAGGTGCTGCCACTCTCAGCGTTGTCAAAATAAAAGTCCCGCCTTGAACGCATCGGCTAAACAGGAAAACTTATCGGCCGATTTAATTAAATCATAGCGTTTGTGAATTCACAGTTATGCTTAATTATGATTTTTAAACCGTCTTAATATATCATGCAGCCTTGGAAAACAGTCTAATAATGTTTTATGGATTCTCGTCCGTGAAATGCGGCACTTCCGGTATTTTGGCGGTTAGTCGACGCAGGCAATATGAAGTCGATGATTTTTTAAAATCGAATAGTTGAATAGAATCGACGAATCGCAACAGCCCTAATGCCGATATTTAAAAAATGCCAAATATCGGCTGATATATCGGTCGACCACTATTGCAGAGCAAGTACAATTTTTATTTATTTATTTATTTTTATAATGTGACCGTAGAACACATAGCCAAACAGCATCTCCTGGTATCTAATTTTGCCTTCACGCTTAGTTTCTATTAATGTTATTGTATTTAGGCAGATAGTGTGTCTTTCTTTAAAGCAGGCAGATAGCATGTCTTTCTTTAAAGCTTTAAAATGTACATTTTCCACTGTTTTCGAAAGTATTGTGCTAGTGACCGCGTTGCCTGGTCATATGTAGAACTGAGTCATACAGCACGATTTCTGTAATCAATCACCTCGCATTCTCTGACATGGTGGGCTATAATCAGTTTGATTTGTTCATTTGTTTCAAATGTTTGCACTAATCTTACAACCGCCAGAGACTCTTGGCCCTCCATATTTTCTTGTTGCATTAGTAACTGCTTGTCACTCACATAACCTCTCAATTGCTGTTTTTGTTCTCAAGATAGCAGAACATTAAACCTGGACTTCAATTTGCTGCTTGACAAGCCAGGCAGGTTTACAGGCCTGAAACATGTTGCACGGAGCAGAATTGGCTTTTTTTTTGTATTGAAAGCATAATAATCATAATGAAGCAATTGAAGGAAAAACGCTTTGGTCTTCCAGCCGCCATTGACATTGAGATTATAGATCAGCTAGTCAGTTGGTCTCCATATAGAAAAGAGTCATGAGCTGCAAGCAAAACCACATTCAGCCTAATATGTGAAGCTGTGGGAGATCTTTCATACTTGCGTTTCCCTCCTGCATGCTCATGGTGCACATAGGAATCGATTCACATCATCAGTGTTAAGGCTAAATTTGAAGTTGTTCTTCAATATACAAACTTGAAGTATTGACCAAATGCAAATAAATGAGCCGTCCCCAAACACACTTTAATGCTGGTGGGCAGATCTCTGAGATTGCAGTGCAGCGCATGGCTCTGTGCAAGAAAAATAAGGGTGCACTAATGTGGTCAGTCATCAAAGGTCTCTGGTAAACACAGGAGCTCTTTGACAAATGAAAGCCCAGGCACTTTGATGAAGGGGGTTAGTGGCCGTGGCACTAAGCATATGATATTCTCGACTTAATGCGTGCATGAAGAGAGAGAGCCAGTGTCGCTGTCCTTGCCATTGTGTGTGCATGTGCGCAGCTGGACTCAATGCCTGATAAAAATGCACAGCAGTAAATCCTTTCATGAGCTGAGTGACGGCGTGTTAAGACACGGGTGAGGGTTCTTAACGCGCCTCTCGTGCTGAGAACCAGCACTGGCAGGATGTGACATGCCAGCTCCTCCGGTTTGCATCATCATTCAGTCAACCACAGCTATTCCTCCAGCACCATTAACATTCAGATGGAGAGAGATGCGCCTAGTCTGGAGAAGGACTCTGGGATTGATAAGGTCAGACCGTTACCCCTGCAGTTGCAATCACGCCCCCAACTGCTCTTCATCCTCCCTCTCCAAACTGTATTTGGGGAGCATTTGGGCAGCACACTCAGATGCCATTTCTCCATTCTTCTAGCTGTTTTGGGGACTTTTGCCTTCTGTTGCATGTACTTCAGTTATTTAGTAAATGCGCTAGATGCACTTAAATATAAATGGCAGCATAATTGTGACAATCCTGTTGTCTTCCAGATGGACGGAGAAATAGCTTCTCCTTCAACTTTTGGCTTTGTAAACGCTGCTGGACTCTCAAAAGTACATTTGGGTTATTTTGATGTATGGCACTTTGCTTGATAAGTGCTCTTCCGGCTGTCCTTACAAACCTAAGCGGATTGCTTCTATTTTAGAGATTTCCTCAGAAGCCCAACGCAAAATAACCCAATTGACCAAGATCAAACATGAAAAATTATGCCTTTTTTCCTCTGGGAAACTTGGCCACTCTCCACAACAATTTAAAGTAAGAGATAGATCTACTGATTCCCATTTCCCTGGCACTCCTCCTCTGTGCCCTTGAGAGATCAGACTTGCTTGCCGTACACATTGTATCAGGGACGCGGGAAGTAGGGGTGCTGAGGGGGCTGCAGCACCCCCTGTTTTCACATGGTTGCAAATGCAACACCAAGTTTGTGCATTGTCTTATTTTTAATGGTCTGTGTTGGTAGTATTATTGTTTGTGTGGTTGACTTTACAAAGTTTCCTCGCCACTGATTAATAGAGTTTCAAGTTGGAGTATGAGGTAACCATTCTCAAACTGTAGCTGAAGAGGAAAAAGGCACTTATTTATACCTTTGCCTCAGTGGATTCGGCTGTTTCCATAAAAGGAATCAATTATGCCAGCCCTGGCCTTTGATTTAATAATTCCAAGCTTTGAGGATATAATTAATTCTGATGGGTAAATCATACTGGAGAGCGGGAACTGGATTAAGGAGCAAATTAAGATTCCACATCAACAGGGCACACTGATTCATTAAAGGCCTTGTTTTACATGAGGAGAGAGGAGAGAGACAGTGGCTTGATGTAAAACTTGAAATGTTCATCTTTGAAAAGATGTCCTTCGCTTTATCACCAATTCAGTGAATGTGCTGTTAGCCAGATGTAGCAAAAGCACAGAGTAATAGTTTTCAAAAGTGGCTTTTTTTTAAGTGGTACCTTCAATTAAAAAAAATAAAGCTTGATGAATAGATGTGCAAGTAGCTTTGAAATCACCAACCCTCACCCTTTCCTCAAGTCATTGTTTGTCATTTAAGGTTTTCTTCTTTGCGGACACCCACACACTCACAGGGCTCGAATGCATAAAACACACAGTCCTTTTTCTCTTCACCAGAGGGCAGCATGGCTCCATAGCAATGCAGCTTGGGTGTATCTCAGGAGAAAGACTCTTGTGTGCATTCAACATCTCCTTGACTTGTCATGGAATTGATAAACATATATCAAGGATTCATTACTCTATCTAACCTTGGCTCTGTAGGACAGTGTCCTTACTGTGGTCATGAATGTGCAGTGAGAACAATTTTCAGAGTTTATTTCCAAAAAAGAAAAAAAAATTGTTATATTGAAATATTTTAAATTAAATTGTTATATTTAATACAATTTTATTAATATATATTAAATTTATTTTTGATTGTTTCTACAGGAGGACATGAACCTGAATGAAGAGCGTAAAGCCCCCCTTCGAGGGAAGGACCTTAGCACTAAACGGGAGATGGTGGTCCAGTACATTTCTGCAACAGCCAAATCTGTAAGTGCGCCACAAAACACAGGGTGGCCGGTCTTAGAAAGAGAGAAACAGACAGAGGAGAGAGTGGGGATGAACCACATGATGAGACACTATGGAATAATGAGCTTAACTTGATCTGCTTTCTGCCTCTCTTGCTAAAGCCCCAAATCTTTGATTGCTGCCTCCTTTTTATTATTCATTCTTATTTATTTATTTTGTATTTTTTTTCTCCTCACAATTTTTTTTCCTGGGTGCTTATCAGGCTGCTTTTGTTGTATTGCACTTTCCAAACACTTCATATTGCCGGGGATCAAGTTTTCATTAGAATTTGGTACACATCACTGTCTCTGCTCGGTAAGCTGAAACACGGCTCTTTCATCATCGCAGATGAATAAAGGCTAGAATGCCACCGCCTCACGGGGTAATCCAAGGCTTTTGGGGTGAATTCTCTTCATTCCCTTTATGAAGTAGGTCCAGCCGAGGTTTGACTCCATGTAAACCCCACGATCCCCTTCACCCACTCCACTGCTGGCTCCTCTGGCTGGCCTTCAGCATCCATTTTCATTAGCTTTCCTCCCGGCTATGATAATTAATCAGCATTATTAATAATGATGATAATCAGAGATGATTGAATTCTGCAGCAGGCTCATTGTCAGCCCTGCGAGCCTGGCATGTATTGTGAAATATGATTCACATATTAGTATTGTAGTCTCAAAGCAGGAAGGAGGAGGGGGTTCCTGTCTCTCTGCACCCTGTAGCCCCCTCAGCACCACCAGAGGCACTCACCAGCAGCATGTCACTGTGGAAGCTATACACAAGCGCTCTGACAAGCAAGGAGGAGGTTTGGAACGTGTGCTCTGCATTCTAGGGAAGAGATGTGCTTTTATGTGATAAGAGATGTTTACCACAGGCACAACACACTTTTCCCTGTAATGCTCAACTCTAGCACCCAGAGATCTCCTCCTCCTCTTTTAAACATTCAGCTCAAGCTACTAACCAAGCTGCATACCATATCTGCATACTGCCGATTTTGTGGGAGTAGTGCAAATATTCAGCCCTTTTCAAATTATGTTACTGTTTCTTTTTATAATATCGTTGAATATGACAGATTTAATGTATTTAACTTTAAGCCAGTGCTATTTTAGGTGGGGAAAAGTCTTCTCTGATTATTTATAAAGTGCCCTTGTCTTTTATGATTTTTTATATTTATCGATCAAATAGCATTTATGGCTCTTTCTGGCGACTAACATTGGCAATCAATATGAAACAGTATATGTATCCATTTACTTCTGTAATGTGACATTTTTTCTGAGTGAAATGGAAAAGAAAAAGCAGTAGGATTGCCTCTATCCATTTGAATTTTTTTTGCATCATAAAAACTGGTTGGAGGGGAGAGATAGAAAAATTGGTGATGTTAAGAATTAAATTTGAGATGTTATTCAGGCTTCCCATAGTCATTCAAATACAATTATACTATAATTTTTTTTTCCAGGCCTGAAAGTTTTGTTTTTTTTTGAATGAAGATGGGAAATTTTGGTAGTGATTTTGTTCCCTTCTATTGCTAAAAAACATTATTCAGAAAGCACAGAAAAATATCGGACATTAGTTTAAATTAGACTTTGGACATTAGTTTAAAATGAACATTAGATTTAAACCCTGGTTATTTTGCTAAAAGATTACAATCACAACATTTTTGTTTATTTTAGTTATTTTTAAGACCTATAGCATATGTATTGAGAAAATAAATAGGTCGATTTTGATTCCATGTTGATTTTTATGTTTTAAAATTTCACGACTGTCAGAAGCATGAGATGGCAGGATCTTTTTTGCTACAAGTGTTTTTTCACTTGACTACTGTAAATAAAACCGTCATATTCTGTTTTCCTCCCAGAGATCACTCTCGGAAATATTGTGCGAATGCACTTTCTTTGTATGTCGAGTAGCTACCAAGGGTGTTTTCGAGTTGCGAATTTCACGGACTAATGCTTACACACGCACACTGACACGCGTCCAGAGAAAGTCACTCCTGTGCTGTCTGTCTCAGACTGCACTGGGTCAGTGTCCTCTCTTTGGTTGGCGAGTGGGAGTAATTAAGTGGTGGTCTGGCGGTAGAGGAGGCCTTTGGTCTTCGCTTGAGCCACTGCAGGTGTAATTTTAGCAGGGGTGAAAGGGGCCAAGAGTAGACAGCACGGAGACGGCCTCTGCACACCTCCGCATTAATAACCCATACCCATCTAAATAAAAGAAGGGAGAGCGGAGTCCATCCATCCCACTTAATCTGCTGTTATGTCCCCGAGTGTGCCTACAGTAGATTGTGTTTCAGCACACAGCTTTACAGAGCAAATATTAGTGGGAAAACAAACCCATCCGATCCACTCCTGTCGCAGCCTGCCTTCTTGCCTGTCTGTGTGCGGCAGACTCCCACAGCTCCTGGCTTGCAGGAGGGCAGAGTGATGAAATAAAAGAAGGATGGAAGAATAGAGAAGTTTCACACCAGCGATGTCTGTCCTCTTTGATAGCTCAGATATTATTGCTTGCTTGACAGAAACTTGCAGCTCCCATGGTTAACAGCTCCTTTTATTATTTACAGCTAACACCTCTTTCCTTGCAACACATTTGTGCATGCTTTCATTATATTATGTGATCACACCTTTTTAGTTTGTTCACACTGAACATTTTTGAATAGCTATTTGCCAAAAAAAGTTATATACAGTGGGGCAAAAAAGTATTTAGTCAGCCACCAATTGTGCAAGTTCTCCCACTTAAAAAGATGAGAGAGGCCTGTAATTTTCATCATAAAGTGCATATTTATCATTATCATTAAGTCCTTTGCATGGCTTTTGGGTTTTTTTGTTTTAGTTTTTTTTTTTAGAAACAAGCATTTTCTTCTTGGAGGCATCCACTTGAGTCCTTCAGCATGCAAAACTAAGAGCCCTCATCACACTTTACAGAGGGTATCAGTAGGATACTTTTAAATGACTGCCTCCACAAACTATAATGTCTTTTTAAGGGAAAGTGCCTTTGCATTTAAATACTCAAATACATACGAAATAAATATTTAAATACATAGTCCTCACAGAAACGTGTTATTGTTTAAAAAAATAAGTAAAAAAATGCATTAATTTTAATTAGTACTTCACGCATGCAGCTGTTTGATGTGACATAAATATTGACATAATTTCACAAAATAATAGCTGTATTTTTTCCTGTGATCGGTGTAATCAGCCTTTGCTTGTGGAGGTGGCGCACAATATTAAGAATCCAGGGTGTGTAGCTTTTAAATAATAATGTATTTATTTTGTTTTGTGGAATATGTAAATATGATGTTATTAAATGCTATTTATTATTATTTAAATGTATTTATCTTATTTGTAAGAGTTTCATTTTCATGTCCTTTTTAAAATGTTAAATATAATTTGCTAAATAATTTTACAGGGAGTATGTAACCTGAGCATAACTGTAAGCCACATGCAGTGAAAACCAGTGTTGCCTTGATGCTCTGCAGATGTCCTTGACCGTTAGCTTTTCATGAAATGCTTTCTCTCTTTTTCAGTCTCTGACAGGTGTGTCATTGTCCTCACGAGTGCCAAAGCATGCCTACAACTAACACCGTCATTTCCCTCTCGCTCTGTCAGTGTCATGAAAAGCTTTGACTTTGCTTTACTGTTTCGCTCTTAAATTAAATGATTTATATAAGGAACAGAATGTGTCTAGGCAGGGTCTTTGAGGGGGAAGGAAAAGATTTCTTACCCAGGATAGTCACCTGAACATTGTAAACACTGTGGTATTACAGAGATTTTGAAATGGAATGGAAACTTAATTACATCACAAGTTGTCGTAATCGTTTATGACAGTTTTTGAGCGATGATCTGATCCTGTCTAGGCTACAGGAGCTAATAAATAAATGACTAAATGAGTAGATTTGTATCACGGAGCATTTGATGGTCATGAGAAGAGCTGGAACGAGGATATAAATACCCGTCTCTTGATATGATGACATTTCTTCAGAAGTTTGTTTACAGGAGCTACTTCATAATAGAGCTTCTTCATAATTAGCATATTCCATGACTGCCTAATTCTGCATTTACAACAGTTTCCATCATCTGGTTTAAGTTTTCATTTTTTTTTCCACTCTCCATGCTCCTCAGGAATTGACAGCATTAATACCACAGTAAAGTGACAATGAGGTGTTGTTTTGTGAAATTTGTGTAAATTGATGTTAGCAGCAGCTTTTCCCCTCAGGCTCCTCCCTGACAGTTCTTTATGGGGTTTCAAGATAATGTCTGTTCTTTTGATCAAGCTGCAGTAAAAATACAACATTCATCAAACCCAGCCAAACACGGCACAGTGCTAACAATATTTGGCAGCTGTCCAGCATGTCTGGTGAAAGCAAAAGCAGATGACTTTTTTGCTTTGAGTCAAGACCCAAACCCTTATCGATTCTTTTGAGCATATTTGCTTGGGATATGGAAAATTGGACTCGAAAGTAGCACTCTATTGATCAAGAGGTTACGCTGTTAAAATTGACTTTATTATAAACCTTGATTTAAAAAATGTAATCGTGGGAGTTTAAAACAAAAACAAAGGACAGCTATGTTAAAACAAAAAGAACAGATCAGATTTAGAAACTAAATTTAGACATGCATTCGGTTTTGTGTTTCTAAGAATTTGAGAATTGTTTGTTAAATCTGCTATTACATCAGTTTCAGTTGTACACACAATTCTGCTCTCAGAGAGAGAGAGAGAGAGAGAAAAAAACCTTTCTAAATATTCATCCTAGTAATTGTCACTATGGCATGGTCAAGAAAAAAAAACATGCTGACTTCATCAATCTCTGAGCTGTGATGTATAATTTGACACTTGATAGACACTTGATTGGCCTTTGGAGGCATTTTAGGAGACCATCTGCTCATGAATAAAATACCATGTTGGGGTTAATTTTGTAAAAAATTTACTAGATTCTTACAAAATTTTATTGAGGGATGATTATTTGAAGATATTTGTACTGCTTGTCAAAAAATTCCCTTAATATAGAAACCGCTTGATTGTCATGAAGTAGCCTAATGATTTGTGGTTTAGAAACAATAGATTGTTGAGATGGGGCATTATTTTATATCCTTTAAAACATGACATTTTTGCATCAATCATTTCATCAGATGTTGTTTTTTTGTTTTGTTTCTCTGCACTCATTATGCAAAACCAATGATTGACCAGAGAGCCACTTTTAAAAACTCAATTGGATATAAATTCATAATGATCTTTATGTTCCAAGCAGTCATCAAAATGGCAGACATTGTCTTTAGTGTCCGTCTGAACCCTCTCTCTCCACCCTGTTAATTTGTGTGTAATTCTCAGATGAGTAGGCAGCGTAGCAGAGAGGGCCAGTGTGCCAGCCATTTATGTATAAGCTCTAATACTTCAACAGGATAGTACCGGAGAGATTCTGGCCTACTAATGATTGTGCTGTTTGTGTCTTTTTGCACATTAACTACCCTCCGCTGACCGCTGCATGCAGATAACTGGGAGCAAAGTTGCGGTAAGTAACAAAATTATTTATTCACTTTTGATTTGTTGTTGTGCAATCTCTCTGTCTTTGCTGTATCTTTCTCTCTCTTCTTCTTCCTTTTTGTTTTGTTTTTGAAAATATCTAGAAAAGTAATCTCTATGGCTTTCGATTTCTATTTTATTTTCAGCATTAGTGAAGTTTATAGGCTATAATTTGAAAAAGTTCTATTTTTTTTCTCCCAATCTCTGCATGTAAATTGCACATTTAGAAATGAGTGATTTCTCAATTGTGCTCTCTGAGAATAAACTAGGACCTTTTTTGTTAGTTTAAGCAGTTTTTCTTTGAAATGGATCACTGCCTGACAGATATTAGCATTTAAATATTGTAACATCAGGGATGAGCAATAGTTTTTAGGCAAATAATCATAATCTGTGATCTAATCTGTTTATTCTAATGTTCTGTATATAAATGGGTTTCATTGTGTTCATTCTCCCCCCCCCAGACAGCGTTCTGAGAATGTATCACTTAATTAGATTTTCCCACACACACACACACGTACCATGTTGATTGAACAGCAGAAAAGATATTGAGTGCACCCCCCATCCTATAAATATGTTCCATTTTGCAGTTGGACGTTCAGCACAGCCCATTTGCAAACCATGTCTCTGTCCCAGTCACATTACAGCATGTTACTATTGTTTCTGAAATGTTCATAGCTGCTCATGTTGTTATTGTCACTTACTTTCGCCCCTTGCCCCCCACTTTCTCCAAAATGACGGTAATAATCTTTATAAATATATACTGTCTGGGCGATGGCAGTGTTTCCTCATTTCACAGCTCCGTAATGCTGTAATTGCAGACTGGCTTCTACTATTTCTCATGTGGTGCGGTCCCATAGCCCATATGAGGCTGCTTGTTATTTGTTTTATTTTATTTATTTAGAGGGGCTCCGTTATTGCCTTCGCAAGTGTCACTTGTCATTTAAAATGCTGTTTTATTGTGTTGCCGAAGCTATGAGAAAGGCCCGTAGATGTACGTGAGGAAGCTTGAAGATAAGGTAGCACAGGTAAATGTTGTTATTTACAATATAGCAATAAGCTGCCACAACAGACTCATTTATTTGTAGGGAAATGGCCCGTTCAATCAATGTTCTCATGCCGCTTGGCATAGAATTGTGTCGAGTGATTTTTCTATAAACTGTCAGCAATAAAACATGCTTGATGCTGATGAGCATGGAAGTATGTTTTGAATGTTGCATCACTACTTAGGATAGAGCAGGAAGGTTACTCTGGAATTGTCTCTATCGAAGAACTGTCTGACAGCGTGCACCACAAACAAGTCCTCTCATTTGGAAGTTTCTCGCAGTTCAGAGTTTCCTGTACTTCCTGCCATTTTATCTGACTTTTGCATGCACTTCCTACAGATGGGAGAGTGTGAGGGCTTGCAGGGAAGCTGTCAGCTCTTTCATTCTCCTTGTTTCTGTTTCTCTCTTTCCCAATATCCCACCTTTATTGGGTTTTATTGTGGAACCTAAGTTCAGTGGGGCCAAGATGACGACCTCTCACTGGGCAGATTGCTATTTCCACGCTGTCAGTGTGGTTTGGAGGCAGACCGACCTGCCTGAGCCACATCTTCCTCAGGGATGAAATCTCCCCGGCACGCTCTCACAGGGCTCAAATTCACTGGTCAGCGTGTCCACATGCTGCTGAGTCACATACGCTTCAGCAGTTTTGTATCAGTGCAGCTTGATTGTGATGATGATGGTGACCCAAGGGGGCATAGGCATACCTGCCGCCCCGCCACAGTGTCCGATTGATCAGAGATGTTGGTGCTTTGATTGTCAGGCTAAGGATGATAGTTTGTGTGTCAAAATGCCCCCGTTTTATCGACATGGAATTGATGAGACCCTCTGTGAGGGAATGGAAGACTGCAGCTCCCTGTACTTAAATAAAACACAACCAACACACAGATAACCCAGTCAGTGTTTGGCCCTGAAGACTGTTCCACCGTTACCTGTTAAGGTCACATGACTTGACCTGCAAAGCTTCTCTAGACCTCAGGAGGAGATCAATAATCACAAAGTCAGCCCAGCAGTTAGTAAAGACTGCCTGTTTCCACGGAAACATGGCGACACGTTCAGAGTTGTGGGCAGAGAGAGAGAGAGAGAGGAGTCGCTGAGACCTCAGGTACTGGAGTCTGCTAGGGCTCTTAGCGTTCAGCTGCTCTCTGAGAATCCCTGGTATTGTCGGTGAAAGAATAATAGACAAAGCTTGTATTTTAGAAATGATTTAGCTTCTTTGCACATGGGACAAAGACTTGGCCCTTTCTCGGGTGGAATTGCATGGATCTCGCAGTCATGCTAAAGTGTGTTGTGCTTAAATACTCTCTTTGGAACCAGAGTCTTGAAAAGCATATGTGAAAAAAGAGCAAAACCGAAGAAAAGCGAAGAAAGATGACATTTGTCTATTGGTTTCCATCACAAGTGTTTTTATTTTGCACAAAACAAGTTTGGTTGTTAGTATCTAGGATATTTTTACAGTCTGATATGATTTTTATTTAAATTGCAGGCATGTTCAAGTCTTGTCTGAAGGGTCATACTTACGAGTTGAAGGTACATGAATGGCACCACGAAGCCAATACATTACAAGTGGGAAAATTCGAGTTTACGAGTCAGGGTCTTGTTAGTGAGAAAATATGGCAGACACAATATGCAGCATTTATATTGATGTAAAATTAGTTGAAATTGAAAATTTTTTTGCAAAAAAATCAGATTTACACAATATAATAATATTGAGCATATATGATATATAACGATTCAGTTAACAGTGCCTTCAAACATTTATTAAAAACACCTGATTTTTTATAATTTTTTAGAAGTAGAAGTAAAAAAATCTTGTTTGTTTTTTTTGTAGAAAAGGTATCTTACTCTGACCAAAGGGATTGAGCTTGATTATGATGCTTTTCCATTATATTGTATGGTAATGATTTACCTCCTTGCTCTTAAAATGTCCAAAGAAAGCTTGTTTTTGTGAGAGTTCAACTTTCCTTCAAATTATTTCTTAATTTGTGTTTCTTTCTATTAACGTTGAATATCCGATACAGTCTCTCCAAGGCTTTTGTTGGAGTTCAGTTGAGTAGTAGATCGCCTCTCCTTCCTCGCTTCTTTTGTCTCCTTCGCTTCTGTATAGTCCACAGAATTTGTATTCCCAGGCAAATGAATATGCTTGGCATTTGTGTGTGGGCTCCACTTGTTTCATTGGTATACCCAGTATACTCCTGTTCCAAAGCTCATCTCTACCACGGCCATACAGGCTCATTATAAGCACATGTTTAAAAGCTTTTCTGCAGTGAGGGTGCACGTGCACCATGTCCTTTTTCACTCGCTCTGGAGAGGGCCCCTTTTAACTAAACTAAGTTTGAATAAAATCAAGGACAGCCCATCCCCACCTATTACGCCTGAGTCTGAAAGGGTCTCTTTGTTTCTGTTTTGCCATTAATGTTGATTGCGTACTAGAGGCTGAACTGATTTGATAAGAAGTCTTAGGAGGCAGAAAGAACGTTTGCCCTATGGAAAAATAAATCGAATAACCCCCTTTGAACCTGTCCATCATTTTTATAGATACATTTTAATTAGGATGAAGGAACTGTGTTGAAAGAATATATGTTCTATGTGATGGTTTTGTCTTAGTTGATTTTTATTTATTTAAAAAAATGTGTCCGTAAATATTTAGTTAGTGCAATGACATTGATGACGCATGTGATTTAACAGCAATGTTTTTAGTTACAGTTCTGTGAGGTGTTATTTTACTATTTTTATGTGCTATTATAATATAATAACCTTTATTATATTTTCAGTTTATTTAAATTTTAGTTTGACTAATCTTATGTGCTTTTGTCAGTTTTATTAGTCATTTTATTGTCAATTCTATTTAGTTTTATATTTAGTACTCCAATTAAAACTTTTAGTTGCCACATTTCTATATAATTTAAGTTGCTTCTAATATTTATATTTTAATTTATTAATATATTTTGTATATGTTATTTACCAAAACAGTTTTTTTCATAGTTTTAGTTATAGCAACATTGATTCTGTGTGTTTTTATTTACATCATTATCTGCTATTGCAGTTTTTTTTCTTGATAACTGTTTGAATACCCAATGCTGGCTATGGGAATATATGCTGGATGGGAATATTTTTACATTGTTAATTTATATATATATATATATATATATATATATATATATATATATACAGTATGTATAT
>NW_015505694.1:647335-659091 GCF_001515645.1 Sinocyclocheilus grahami
TATTTATATATATATATATATATATATATATATATATATATATATATATGTATATACAGTATGTATATGTATATTTATGTATGGATGTATTTCTTTTTTTTTTTAAAGTGGGAATAGCCAGTATTAGCCACAATTCTGGGGTGTTGGGTGTTTGCCAGGGTGTTGCTATGTGGTTGCTAAGGCGTTATGAATAGTTGTTAATGCATTGCTAAATGGTTGCTAGGGTGTTCTGGGTGGTTATTAGGTGGTTGCATAACAAAGCCCAAGCCAGACAAGAGTCTAAGACTCAGTGATATTCTGGTCTGTAGATATAGTTTCTGTCTCTCCTTTTGTGTAAGTCTGTGAGTTTTTTTCCCCCAACAATTTTATCATCCTCTAGGTGAAGATTGTAAGTCTGATTTCTTTGAAAAGTAATTGCACACCTCTCCCCAACAAGCTATGTGATTTTGCACTATCATTTATGCTTGCAGCACAAACGGTGGGGGGATGAGTTATGAATTTTAATACTTAGCAGTATAATATATTTTCTTTATAGTAGTTTACTTTATAATAGTTTACTTTAGCAAACACCACTGATAATGTGCTATTTGAAATTAATTTGCAATGAAAACTGAGGTAGAAATCAAAATTATTTTCTGCAGTTATTGACACAGATGCTGTCGATTAGAGTTTAACATTAAAATTCCTTTAAGACAAGTTAATGGAATAGCAACAGAGATGTTAGTATTTGACCTATAAGGTTGAGCCATGTTATAATACAAGACCTTCTCATGCTACATGAGTCTTTTATTTCTGCCTCTTTTGGCTCAGTTTCATCACAGAAGCTGCTCAGACTCTGCATCTAAGAGACTGAGTTGGTCCTGTTGCTGTATCGCAGGGATCAACTCGGAGACCCACGAATTTCAGTTTTGTTTGCGTCTCCAAGCTCAGGCATATTGAAGTTTCTCCAGGTTGAAATCGGATTGACACTAGCACAATATTCATCGCAACACCTAACCTCATCTCCTGTGGGGTCTCAACTGATGCTTCAGTTGCTTGCTTTGTGCAACCACAACCTCGCATACAATTTTAATGTCATTCAGTCAAGTGCTAATATACAAATGTCAAATACGATATGATTGATTTACCTTTAATACTATTTCCAGTCCCAGAAAGTCCCAGAATTGTTTGTATTTCACCGACCCTGTCTAGGTTTGGTGATTTCATATGAGAAACGGCAGGACTTAAAGGTAGCAGTTATTTTATCAAAACTTAATATAAAGCAGGCCTACAGTTCTTTTTAAAGCTACTCTTCATGATAGCCGACACTAATAAATGCGCTACCAACATCAGTCAGACAGTTTGACATGCTCTCTCTTTTCATACAACATTATACCGCACACAAGCTCTCAGAAGTCTTTTGTAAGTCATGGCAGGGAATGCATACATACCAGAAGGACGAATGTCTTGTCATATAGGACACGCAGTCTAGAAAGTGTGTAAAGAATTGTGACCTGATAGACTGGCGGCGTATGTCAATACCAGCTCCCAACGGTGACTGAAAAGGTCTCATTGCCCGCTGACTGACTGCTGCATTATGCCACGTGGCCTTCCTTTCAATGTGAAACAAACAATCAGCACTCCTGCCTTCAAAAGAGGGGAGCGGGATCTCATTATGATGAAGAGAAGATGAAAGGGAGCCAAGAGTGGACATGGTGTTCTCATATTAAAGGAAAAAGAGATGGGCCACGTTTGTGTGTAGGTGCGTGCGCGCTTGATTGTATGCCTCTTCTGTATGAGAGGAGCCCATTTGGTGTTCGTCTTTGGGACTCTAGTGCAATATATTCCCTTGTCCTGCCTCGATTGTCTATCTTTTTTCGTTCCAGCGGTCAATCAGATCACCCTCCGTTCACCTAGATGTTATTAGTTTCCTTTGTCCTGCTCTCAGCTCTGAGTGCGAGATGGGACTGCATGTTCCCGCGTCGTTATGAGGTCAGAAGTTCTGGTAATGGCTTGTCCCGTCACTCTCCTTGACCACCTTTCAACACTGTTTCCTCACGTTCTTGTCCTTTTCAAGCCTTAGATGTGATATATTTAAAGCACATAGCATATTTTTACCACAGCCTTACCGAAGACATCAGTGTCATCACTTTAGCTGTATGAGTCCTGCTTTTCTTTTTTAGCTTAATGAAAGTTAGGAGCTTTGTGCTGTGTTACCTTGTTAACTTTGGGCATTTAGGTACATGCTCCATGGTTTCTGGACAGCTCTTTTCTTACAAATTAGGGTGGTAGGCTAGATAATTTATTTTGAACCATAAAGCCATGAACGCAGTATGGCCACATTTAATGGTAAACGCAGAGAACTGCGCTTGGAGAACAATGTGTTTTGACTACTCACGACTTTCCCCTTTGTTTTATTTCCCTGTGCTTGTTCCAGCCTTGAACTAATGAAAAGCTATCTCGTTCACTTATTGGGTAGGAGTCAAAGATATGCTGAACTAGTGTCATTTTACCTGGTTGATTCTATCAATACGGTTTCCCCTTGCTTAAAACCCCATCGTCTCCTTCCAAGACTCCCTACGGCCCCGTTGGCAAATCACAGCACTAATAAGGTGTGGCGCTTGTCTTGTGGCTGGGCATTTTATGGTCGTCATCCTTGGACGCTCAGCAGTGAGCCGTCATTATCTGCTCATCAAACACACTTTAAGCACTTCCCCAAATGGCCAAACCTAACGATTTGTGGTTTGATCAAGGATGGGTCACAAACCGTTTAGTCTGCCTTGTACTGTTTCTCAAGGGGGCTCCGGAGAAATAAACCCTTCAAAATGGCTGATTTTAGTTTTATTTGTTCTTGATTGTGTTCCCTAAATGTCAGCTTTTCCTGGTTGTTGTTGTTCTTGCTTTGTTCAGTGTATTTATAGCGGACACGCTCTTTACTTATTTTCAGATATGTCTTGTCATGTTCTGTATAAATCCATATGATTAACTGTCCATTGCCAGAGAGACTAGAAGTTGGAGGAAAACAAGATGGTGATGTGCATGCCTTGAGAAAATCCCAACGGCCACTAGATGGCAGTCAGTCATTCTTTAAAATAAAGTTCCATAGCAGTTTTTGTGTGTGCGAAATCGAGAAAAAAAGACAAGTTGTTGCCATGGAATTGACCTAATGGGTTTCTCTTAGACCTGCACAGCACAGTTTCTGGCTACAGTGCCATTTGTTAGAGGTTTGATCTTTAAAGAGGGGAAGTAACTAAAACCTACCAACCGTATTCATATGGACTTTGGCTAGATGGATAATTGTTTTTGTCTCCAATTTACATTCACAAAAAGTCTTTTTTTTTGTGCGTTAAAATGTCCTGGGTGTTGACACAGTTCTGTTTTTTTCCCCTTCTAGCTCCTGGTGTCGGCGATGGACGCTTGGTGGCCCAAGCTGCCTCGCTCCTCATCGACATCCTGCTTATGCAATCACATCTGAATAATTTATACTGGTGCCTCTGGTCTCATCATGTCATAAAACATGCTGCTGACAACACATTGTCAAGCTAATTCCATTCAACTAGCTCTTCTTGTGTAACACGTGTTCATGCAAAGTCTAACTTTACTGTTGGCAAGTCTCTTCTCTTCTCATCTTGTCTCTTACCCTGTATTTTGTGATTTTTTTTCCTCGTCAGTCAATGTCAGAGTGGTAGAGGTGTTTCTTACTTTCTCTGTCTCATCCACATATGCTGCCCCCCCACCTTTACATAGTTCAGGTGCTCTCTGTAACACTGCACATACATTTTTAAACTTAGCCATATGCTATCACTTCTTTCTTTGGGTGGCTTTGCCAAATGCTAATCAAATAAGGACACATATAAAGTCTAAATATGAATACCGATTTTCCCTCACACAGATCAGATCTGTAGATGGACAACTTGTGGTGAGATGTGACAGAAATTTTAAATGAAAACATGAAATTCTGATCGTCAGGTTAGTGCACACTGAATGTGTGGATAGAACTGATGGTTGCTATAAGATCGTCCATCTGTAATGATGACGTTGCTGTAAATTGACTTGAGGTTGTTTCAATTTAACATTTGTCATTTTACACCTGTTATTGTTTTGAACTTTATGCAAAAATGTCTCTATGTGATTAACCTGGTGCCTGTTTTACTCTGGAAAGATTTCAGGTGTACTTTTCTTCATCTGTTTTTGGATGTTGGCCATTCTCATAGTCTATACCCTGCCAGTAGAACAAAGGAGAAAGCAACGGTAGAAAAGAGAGCTGATGTCATATGCCAATTACACTCAAAACATATTCAACTTTCTGTTATAAATGTGCTAAGGCTGCTAAAATTGTCATTTGAATTATGCCTTTCATCTCCCTATGGCTTTTATTTAAGCAGATCAGTTCAAGCCTCCGGTGACTGTTTTTTCTTTCCTGTTTGCATTTCTGAACATGCAGCACAACGGTAATGAATTCCACCATTTTAAAACCAATTACAGTAGTTGGGCTTTTTTACCCTCTTTGTCACGGTCTCTGTGGAATAGGGCTGTTGGAGTGTCGACTACAGATGATCTGGATTCTTTTTTTTTAGCTATTCCCAAAATTCAGCATGCTAATGCCATTCTTTATAGCATTACCATACCTCTTTTTTTTTTTTTTTTTTTTACCTGGAATTTTTGGAGTTTCTGTTTTTGTTTGTCATGTTGGCATTTCTACAGATTGCTTATGTAAAAATATGAAGAATCTTTAAAACTACTAATATATTTTTAAACAATTAAACACTTCCAATTATGTCAAACATAAGTAAAGTGAGGGCATAAAAGCAGAATTCCACATCTATGACTGAATGTGTGAGTGAGAAGATAAATGCCCCTGTTGTGCCGATAAAAGGACTTGCTTGGAAGAGAAGAAGAAGAAGAAGAAGAAAAAAAAGTAAACAGAGTTTAGTTTCCCCTGTCCTTATATCTTCTTTCATTAGATGTAATTAATGGTTCATGATAATAAAATTGGGACTTTGTCTGTTGCTGACTTTACACCATTGAACTTCATTGTTTGGTGTAATTATATTTATTAATGATCACCAAAGACCTACAGAGGCAGTTAATGACCATGTTTTTCCGTCTCCATTTTTTTCATTAATGTTTAATTTTCCTAGATGTTTTGTAGGGAGGCTTCAGGAGATATGGATTATTACAAAAAGTAGTTCCTGACATCTTTTCTTCAACATGCATTTATGTAGTTCCTTAATTAGGGTTGTGAATAATATAGTGCACAGAAACGCAAATTCAATGATTCAGTTGCAACTGTTTTCTATTTAATATATTTAAAATGTAATTTATTTCTGTATTGTCAAAGCTGAATTTTTAGCAGCCGTTGCTTCAGTCTTCAGTGTCACACTGAACCTTCAAAAATCATTTGAATGCTTATTTGGTGCTCAAGAAACATTTGATTAACAATTGTTAATCAAGAAACGTTTGATTAACAAATGTTTTGTAACTTAATATTTTTACTATTGTGAATAAATGAACTTTCTATTCATCAAAGAATCGTTATTAAAAAAAGTGCCAAAATGTTCCCACAAAAATATTAAGCAGCACAACTGTTTTCAACATTGATAATAATTAGAAATGTTTCTTGAACGGCAAATTAGCATGTTAGAATTATTTCTTGAGGATCATATGACACTCGAAAATGGCTGCTGAAAAATTTACTTTGACATTACAGGAATAAATTTCATTCTTTTATTATTACATTCAATTACATTCAACAAAGAGTTGGGCTTGTTGTTAGAAGATTCTCTTCATGTAATATTCCATATACCTGTAATCCAGTCTCATTCTCTACAGGCCACTTACACAGTTCACTGACACTTTCAAAGTCTGCCTCAGGCTTTTTAGTAGACCTAGTCACTAGTGTCTCTTCCAGTCTTCTACAAATCAATACGAGCTGGTGATGCCCAATTTCCGCCGTATTTCTTCTAACTTTGGGCAGTCTGATCACACAGATGCTTTTCCGACTGTTAGTGGCCCTGGAGTGAAGTCCTGTCCGAGCTCATTTGTACATTGTTGCTATGTTTATTAAGGCCTCAGCCAGCTGTTGTTGTACTTAATGGTCCGCATCTTTAAAGCGTAATATATATCATGGATTATATGAATTATGTAACCAAGGTTAGCATTTCAATAAAGATGATTATCTTGAACAGGCTTAATTTAATAGACTTTTGAGTTATATTACAAATAGCAAGAATTATTCACTCATTTGATTAATAATTCATTCACAAAAGTTGTGAAATCTAGCTTTAAATTACACTGTCCACTTCAGCAAAGGGTGAGTGTGGTGTCAATGGCTCACTAATTGCTGTCATTCCACCCGGCAGCTGTTGGCTATTAGTGGTCTTTGTTCCAGATGTTGTGTCATTATAATGGACTTCATCATCATAATGGCTTCTGAAAGATGATTGGCTGTCATATCTAGGCCTGATAATGCAGCCATTGCGCTTTGTGCAAAATGTCCTTTATGGTAAACTTTGTATGCACTGCAGTGTAATAAAATATATGCTATTGAAATGACAGAGGTTACGAGATGCAGAGCAATTTCCTATGTAATGTTTGTGCTTCAAAACACAAATGGAAGTGAATGCATGTGTCACAATGGCCAATATTTATGTCAGTGGATCTCTCTGATATAGAATCTGAAAATTGTCGCTGTCTCTTAAGAACATAAAGAAATGGCTTGGTTATTTGCTATGAGTTCAAAAGGAAATGTCCTTTAGGCATGGATTGCTCAAATTGTATTATGGCATAATGATGTGCGGTGTTCTGAGACCCAGTATCTGTAGCAGCGAAAAGGGAATGTGTGTATGTGTATGTGAGGGAGAGAGGGAATTGAAGTGCCCTACTAGCTGTGTTTGGGTATGACTCCATGGAGAGTGGCAGTGATAAGAGAAGGCTGGGTGTAATGAGCCATATCCCATGCGCCTGCTTCCTGCCTTCAGGCCTACAGATGGGAAGAGGAATGCCCTGCTCTCCTGTCTGTCTGCCTCGCCCTTCCACTCCCTCCCTTTCTTGTGAACTCAGCCATTCTTGAGTTTTTCATCCCTTGCTTTATTTTTCTGCCTGGCCTCCAGACCTCTGCCAGATTTTGTGGAGCTTCTGATGGCGTGCAGTAAACTCAACAAGGCGTCCTCTGCCTATTCACTCTAAGATGGAAAAAGAGAGAGACAGAGAACAGGACAGAGAAAGCACTGGACTCTCTTATTTCACAACCACCACCTTTCCCTTTCTTTTTAATTTAATCCTCGCAGGGGTGATTCCCGGCCACTACTGTACGGAGCAACTTGCTGCATAATAATGTGCTGCATTGGCCAAGCGTGTATGTTCTGTACCTATAGCTTCCACTTCCTGTTACTCAGCACTTAACGGGTTAGTTCACCCAAAAATGAAAATTAGGCTGCGTTTTACTCACCCCCAAGGCATCCTAGGTGTATATGACTTTCTTCTTTCAGACGAATCCAGTCGTAGTTATATAAAAAATTGTCTTTGATCTTTCAAGCTGTTTAATGCCACTCAGCGGGTGTTGCATTGCTTCAGTCCAAAAGAACTTAAATAAAAATCGCTCATCCATAAAAAAAAGTGTCTCACACGGCTCCGGGGGGTGAACAAAGGCCTTCTGTAGCAAATCGATGCGTTTTTGTAAGAAAAATATCCATATTCAAAACGTAATAATCACTTGAATCTAGCTTGCACTCACTGTTGTAAACAGAAGCAGTTCCGGCGGAATGACGTATGAGGTCGGCTTTGCGCATGCGCCGCTCAGAAGTGACGCAAGCGGAAACGCAGCGGAGAAATCAAAACAAAAAATGGTCAAGCATTAGAAGTACAAAACAAGGATTTGTAAAGAAGAATGTCAGAGGATTTCGATATAAGCCAAGAGGAGACTGGTTTTCCTTTGCTAAAGTAAGGAAACTTTGCTTCCTTTGATCCTGTAAACAAACGTTGGTTTTCACGAGACTCACCGGCGCATGCACAATGCTGACCTCATACGTCATGCTCCTGGAACTGCTTCTGTGTACAACTATTGGCACAAGCTACATTAAAGTGATTATTAAGTTTTGAATATGGATATTTTTCTTACAAAAATGCATCGATTCGTCTTGAAAGATCAAAGACAATTTTTAATATAACTCTGACTGGATTCGTCTGAAAGAAGAAAGTCATATACACCTAGGATGCCTCGGGGGTGAGTAAAACGCAGTCTAAATTTTATTTTTGGGTGAACTAACCCTTTAATGCACACGTGTTAGGATGCTTTTTGTGTAAATGGACTAATCTTTTGAATATGTGTCTATATATAAGCGTGCATAAAATGGGTCATGATGGTCAAGTTTTATATAGTTGTAGAGTTATTGTTAGAAATTGTATTTTATTATTGAATGTATTAGTTTATTATGATATGTAAATATGTAATATTTATTAATAATTACGATCATTAAAAAAAGAACAATAGTAATGTCTCTTTTATATGTATCTCTTTGTAATTTAATGTAATCATCAACCTGACTGACCAATTGTTGATAATCATGACCCATTTCTGCTTCTTACAAGGTTTTATATTTATCAGCAGAAAAGCATGGATTTATTAATTGCAGGACCCTCCAACCGTCTTAATTTGGTTTTGTTCTCCAAAAAACTCTTTCACGAGTGGCATCACTTTAATTATAGTCTACTTGGCTGGTATTTGGGTGAATTGTGTTATTCTGGGCTGATGAATTTTTCATCAGCTGGTTATTAACATTTAGCTATCTTAAGCCCACTGTTTAGGAAGAGCTGTTTAAAAAGTTTTATTCTCCTTGATGCATAGCAGTTGTTTGTTCCCCAGCAGGGAGAGGAAAATCTTCTTGAAATGAAAGGCAGTGAATTAAACCTGCAGCTCATTCAGTCCAACTCCTCCAACCCACAAATAATTTTCTGCATGAGAGAAGGAAGACAATGGGATTTGTGGGCTCAAATGTGAAGTGGATGAGGTAATTGTTTATAGGTGGACCTCTCTTTGTGATCCTTGTTTAAAACCGCTTAGCTTCGCCTAAGATGATGAATTTACCTTGTGTTCGGGAAGTATTACGCCATGGTTTTAATCAGCTGATGTCAAATGGATGCTTGATCTAATGGTTATGGCTCTGTAGACGTCTTGAAGTCTGCAGCATATGTCAGTTTGATTGTAGGAGTTCAGGGAGTGGATAAATCTCTTGATTACATCGAGAGCTTTTACCGCTTTGAGTGTTAGTCTTTTTGCGTCCTTAATATGCTTGCCCACAGCTTGAACCTGCTGCGTTTGGCAGTTGTGAGCCTCTTCTCTTCGAAACAATGAAAACAGGATATCAAAGGAACATAATGATGTGGATACCGCCATTGGCTTTTATCCACAGAATAGTGGTCTGGGTTTATTGCATTTTATGGATGGAGGAGCTGATCGCTCATTTTAAATGCAAGTCAGTAAATTAATCAGATCTTAAAGGCGCGGTTAACACAATTCTTTTTGACTTTTGTGGTGAGTATTCTGTCTTTTATACTACAATTATAATAACACTGCCCAAATATTTGCCCAAACATTTTAGCACACCACTGAATATGAAAGAGGACAAGCAAGGTGTTGTCTTGCTTCGTCAAAGAAATAATAATTAGCCAGACGAATGGGCCTCTGAATTTAGATAAGCCCATTATCATGCACTGTTGCTGTTCGAGTTTCAAGGACTTCTTCTGGAGCTGAAATCTGTCATTCTCCCAAACATGAAAATGCTGTCATGTTTTCTCTCAAAGACATCCCCATACAGCTCTGACTTAAATTAAATATTTTTGCCAGAGTCAAAATACAATTCTCAGACTGCAGCATGTAGTGTTAGGGGCTACACACAAGAGGGATGAATTGAATAGCTGTAGTGCTTATTTTTCTTGTGGATGTTGATGCTAGACAAACTGGCGTGTGAAGGTTCTTGTACGTGCGGCATTGAACTTAAGTGCAGTCTTGATATATGGCATAAATATCCTTTGATTTCCTCATGTAGCTAAGTACACATAAGTCACATGAATATTATGAGTATCTTATCTACTGAATAATCCATGCTACCATAAACAATGTATGCAGCACCCTATGTTCTATATAGTCGATGATGACATTTTAATCCCTGCTATTTCTCATGTTAATGTCATCACAAAGTAAATTTAGCACATTGTTTGTATTCCCCTGTGATGAAATGTACATTTGCATTAGCAAAGTTCTAGGAAAATGGCAAAATAGAGCTCGTTTGTTTCTCTCAAGTGTAATTAGGTGAAAAAGATGGGTAGTAGGAGCGTCAACTTATTCATGCATTCAAGGCCTCACAAGATCTGTTTTTTCTCTACGAATAGGTAGGTTTGAATAGGATGGAGTGCTCTTAATAACAAACAGATGCTATTGGTCTGTTTAAAGATTTTGGCATTGCGGAGGGGAGAGGCAAGAGAATCTGGGAGTTTTTTTGCTGACCCTCATAGTTTGAAAACTGCTGATGGCCTCAGGTTGTTTTATGCATCTTCAAAACTCTGCCACACTGACTGATACACTGTGGAATATCCGGCTTCATTTTCATTTGAAAGCTTGCGCAGTTTTCTCCGACACAGTGAGCCATTACAGACGGGAAGAAGCTTGGCTTGGAAAAAGATAATCATCTGTTTTTTTTTGTTTTTTTTAATTCTCTCCCCTCTTCTCTGCATTTCATTAATGAAAATTAACCTTTTTGCATCAACAGTAAATGAACTATAAAGGCAGTTATTTATTAACTGTGTTTGGGGGGCACAGAAGTGTGGAGGATCTTTAACGCTTAACAGCTCGGTGAACAGTCAGTTTTTTTGATTTTGGAAGTGCACTTTTATCAGGCAGTGCCATCAAATTCTCATCCATGAAAGGATGCTCGATAGTTATCACTTCTGAATAACGGCTTTGAAGACCAGAGATAGAGATCTTAATACAAAGGTGCTGTTTGTTTGTTCCCTCAGCACAGCACAGTGCTTAAACATTCATATTTAATCATAGGCAGTCTTTGCCTAAAGTCTGCACTACTCAGTTGATTAATTCTGTTTTTGTCGTGGGAAGTGTCTCTCATAGTCCTTCGATGTCTCTCTTGTGTAGAGCAATGCCCAATTCGCACTGTCTAGGTTCCCACCAGCATATGTATGGGGATTAAACCCACCATAGCAGACCAAGTCATCCGTAATTAGTTGAGCTGGGCAGTTTATACAGCTGTAGAAGAAAAAATGTAGAGTGGGCAGAGAATGTAAAGAGAGAGATGGGAGTTTGCAGGTGGTTCTCGCTGTTTTTTTAATCTCCTCACATCACTCCACTAGTCACAGGCTGCTTTTCGACGGTCTCGTGTCCCCAGTGCTTGTATGCTTGTAAACTGACATCAGTGACAGTCAGACACCTGTAAATCCAGGTGTGTTATGAGCTGCGCTGCTGTGTCTGCGATTCCTGAGCTGCCAAAGGGAGCTTGCAACACTCTACTCTGACGGCTGTTTGCTGTGAGTAATTTTTTACCAACAAAGCTATAAACCCACCTCAGATGTTCTTTATACCTTTTATTAAAAAAGGTAATGGAAATACAACAGTCTGGAAACCTTACCCTTAAAATCAAAACAAAGAAACTGTTAATTTTATTGTTCTTAAAGAAATATGTGTTCATCTATGGAAGAAAGGTACATACAGGTAAACTAAAGTTGTTTTATGCTTTATATATATATATATATATATATATATATATATA
>NW_015505694.1:659207-666297 GCF_001515645.1 Sinocyclocheilus grahami
TATATAATGAGAAATATGTATACAATCTAATTACAGTAATGTTCTTCTGTAAATATAATGGAAATCTTGACATTGAGAAAAATTTGTAAAATGTCCAGATGGATTACACTAATGTAGCGAATTTAACTCATGGGGAAATATGAATAATTAACCATAACTAGTTATAATTAACTATTGACAAAGGGCAGTGCTCGCAAATCTTAATGGTCCCAAAATAGGCTCCATGAAAATCTTGCATCCAGTCATTTGTTGTTTGTTTTTCACTTTTTATTTAATGGCGGAATTTAACCTAGGCTTGATTTTGCAGTTATTTCTTTGGTGACTTTTAAAACGCATTCAGTAATAGGTGTAAAAAAAAAAAAAAAAACTCAGTGAGCATTCTGCACCAATGCCAGTGGACGGCTTCCGGCATGAGCTCTGTCTGTGCTGAAGGTTTGCAGTAGCACTCTGGTATATTGATACAGAATACTACACACTGTCTTTTACCTGTCAATCTTTAAAACTTTCTTGCTCTCTCACGCCTTTCACCCTGTTTAGCTCTAGATGAACACTGCCATTTCTGTGTGCACGTCTTTTAATACAGACAACCGTCTCCTTTTGTCCTGTTTCTGTCTGCTATGTCCTTGTCTCATTATTGACTGAAGCAGTAATGATTATTTTTCCATTGGTGTGAACTGAATATGAAACAGCCCCGGTTCCACTCTTGGGGCCAGTGGCATTGGCATTGAACTATCCAGCAATATTAAAGAAATAGCCTTGGACTGTAGAGTTCTAAAAAATTGTATAGCCATCTCATAATTCAACCAAATAGAAAATAACAAATTAATACTGTCTTGCAAACAGCCCAGGAAATGAGCTTATGCAAGCATGACATCCATTTTGAATATATCATGTGGCAGTTGATACTGTATGTTTGTTGGGTTTTTGTGCTGTATATGAATAATTCTGAATATTTTTGCATGTTTGTGTGTGTTTCTAGTGATAATCGTTACCTGCACATGGATTACAGGTCTGCAAATGTGGGAGTGAATTAAAACTCAAATCTCCAGTCAGCCAGTGTACGCCCACAGCATCTTCAAAATGAATGTGTTAAAAGTCATTAAACGGCACTCAACTTAATCATTCTTTTACTTTTCGTAATTAGGACCCTGGGCTACTGTCGGCTCTGGCACTGTTCATGCTTGGCTTTCGGCCACAAGTTGACTGAAGTTAAATTAGGCGAGATGACTTCTTTATTAATGCATCTGCAGCGTGAATGACAAGCATGCTATATATCCAACCATTACGAGATATTTTACAACTATAAATGTAACAGCATGGAACATTTGCCATATTTGTTGGTGTTCTCTCACACTTTTTAAAAAATGTTTTATTTGCAACCCCACTAAACATTGTAATTGAACATTCACTATGTGGGATGATATTACTACAACAGATATATATGTTTTTTTTTTTAAATATCATACATACCACTCTGTTTATTGGCTTCTTGCATTTCTGTATTGCATTGCTGTATCTGATTGACTGCATGAGATAAAAAAGAAAAACACGAGGCGAGAATAGTTGAACGCTGAATAACATTTCAGTGAGTGCAGCAATGTTTCAGTGTTTTTTAATCTTCTAAAAAGAGATTACATTTTCCTGTCGTCCCCCCCCCCCCCAAACTTTGAATGAACCTTAGAGAAATTATTTAATACTATTTCTTAATGAATGTTTGCTATCAGCCCATGTTGTATCAGGGACATTTTCCTTTTTATGTTGGCAAATGAAAATATCAATGTTGTTATAGATGATTGGACACTACTATTTTTTAAGCCATTTGGAAATTAATTAAACATTTATGAGTTTGTAAATATAGATATATGAATTTACAATGGACTAAAAAACCCAGGGACTTTGCTTCCTCATATGCCTCCTTAATGACTGTATATTTGGCTCCTTGAGCACATAGCATGTCTGTTTGTTTCAGGTCAGATAATTCACCTTGGGCTATCCAGCTGCGTGGCTCTAAAAAAATTATGACTTTCCTGTAAACAGGAGGACCCTAAAGGAGTTCACCCGGAGGGCCTTATAAGAGCAAACTGGCGTGATGGTGATTTATTGAAGTTGTGATCATCTCTAACTGACCTGCACTCTGGTTTGCTGTTCCTGGGATCCGTGGGGTTTAGTTAGGCTGTGGGTTTGGTAGTGGGTGGCTGTCACAAGCATCTCTCCAGTCCTCTCTCCACACTGCCATTCCTGGGGGGAATTTTCCTCACCACATCATCCTCCTTTGCTAGTGTCTCTCTACTGTCAGCTTGCCTTTCCGTCGTTCTATTCATCCTTCCATCCGTCTGAAACATTAACGCTAAAGTCTAATGTGTCTTGACACGCATTACCCCTAGCCCCACCTTCCTGTGCAGTACACACACACACACACACACCCACCCACACCTTTGTGTACTTGTGATATGTACATACCAGTAACTCTCAGCTTCCCGTGCCGTATTCAGTTATAAAAGCATTTAGCTACTTATTTAATAGATCTATTTCGGAGTGCAGAGTTTTAATTTTAAACTCTCTTCAAAAAGATGCATAATGTCCGATATGTTCTCCCTGTCATTTGGTTTTATATGTGATGTTGGTCTAATCTGTGAGAATTAAGTCTTATTTTAAGTCGAACACCGATATCAGTCAAGCACTCATGAATTTGTAGTGTATAATGTATATTTATAGCATGATTTAGCGTGTTCGGGAGGTGTGTGCTGGAGTGTGTTGGATTCAATTTCTAGGCTTGAGGTGCGGGGGGAAATCAGATGCTTACTCACACAGACTCCATCAAAGACCAACAGAGAAACTTCAATATTCGCCTTGCAGCTGTCATCCAGAGTCGGAGAGCATCAACCAGTGAGACTTTAAACCAGCATTCACCCACTGAGTGACAGGTGCAGGGCTAAATGATGGCTCCATGGAGCTTCCATTGAATCCGCTCCCAAAAAGAAAGCGAATGAGATGCGAGGAACATCGAGTCTCGACACCCCAAAGAGCTGATCAGCCTCCCTCACCTCAAAAGACGGAAAATGCCACTGCAGCATTCATAGACGTTTCTGGAGCGAGCTTTAGGATTTGATGCAAACATGCTGCTTCAGGGAAGTTTAAAATAGAACTTGTACATTCTTTCCATGGAGTATCAGAGGATGACACGGTTTTTCAAAGAATGTAAGTGGAATTGGAGAGAAACGGGCACAGTCTGCTTGACGTAGTGACCCTTTGTTGACCTTTCTTTCGAAATTGCATTGTTCCCTCACACTCATTGGGTATTCATCTCACCCTGTATCTTTTAACTGCTGTCTGCATAGAGGTTTCCTCATGTGCAGTGCCTCTGGGTGTAATATATTTAAATGATATAAAGTAGCTCATTTTCCCAAGGATATGCCCCAGATCCCTGTTCCCATAAACAAGCACTTAGAATACAAATGGCAGAAATCTGGGCAAATACCTCCGAAAACATCATTCGTTTCCCTCCTTATGAAGCGATTCGTTTTCTCACTGAGAGGTGGAGAGCTGCGAGTTAACTCGATTGTAAGTGAAAATCTAAATAATGTGCTTTGCCAGGGATGGCCTCGAAAATAATTGCTATCACGCTGGATGTGCGAGTGGGAGACGAGGAGAGGCGACGAGATGAGCTCGTCAGAGAGAAGAGCCATTTACCAGAAGTGACAGAAGACAAGATGTTCTCCCGTGGGTGTGTTTGCCGCACTCGGAGACCTTCACTACTGGGGGTCCAGTAATTACAACAATTAAGATGGATATCTTTCATGTCATCTTAATCAGGATGTAGGCGCCGATTCATAATTGTCATGACAATTTCGGCTTTATTTTTATTCCTTTTGCAGGCTTCGCAGCTTTATTGTCCCACACAACATGTTTAATTGCCTCAGAAAGTTAAATGCTACTTATTTGAAGGAAATGCACCTGGGCTCCAAAGCCGATAAAGTGACACATTTCAAAAGTGCAGTGTCTTCACACCCTAAGTTAGTTATTTTTGATTGTTTTCATTATGCTATTGAAAGGATTTATAGTAATTTCTTTGTGAACCACTTTGAAAAGAGTCCCTGAAGTTGTGGACTCCTTAGTTTTCTCGGATGAATTCGATGTAACACTTTATAGAATGAGATGAGCAGCTGAAGGTACTTGCTCTCAATTTCTCCGTAACATCCTTTTGCACCCTCACTTTGTCTTATCGAGCTAATTGTTTGAACAATGACTTGCGATGAGCAGTGACTGGAGTGAGAAGGAGGGTGAAGAGAAAGTAATGACTGGAGCTTTTTCAAGCCTAGCCAAGACAATGGAGACAACAGCATCAATAAAGAGTAAACATTCCCCCACCTCTCCACACAGTCTTTAATGAAGATCCGAGCTTTTGGCGGAGATAGATGAGGGCTCATTCAGAGCAGCGAGTAGGTAGATGTGTGCTTTCTCAAGCTAACTGGCTATTGGTTTGGAGAGGAGTGTCAGAGACTGTACAGCATTAAAGGTTGTGTGATTAAGGAGTACGTTTGATGGAAAACTGGGCCCTATTGACATGCCTTTGTCTCCTCTTCCTGTAAGTCCCTATGGGCTGCGCTAGGCGAGGAAGGGTTGCAAGTGGATTCAGAAAAGTTAAGGTGATTGATTGCTTTGCAGCAGTTTCTGTGCCTGCCATTGATTTCACCATCCAACTTCAGCGATGGAAGTCTTACATTTATATTACTGCTAATCATTATTCCCTTGGCACTTTGTCAAGAGCAGAAGGTGATTAAGATGCCAGTACATAATTAATTTGCGCTGGCAGATAGGTTATCATTTTGACCCTCTTTCTTTTACCTTTCTTCTGTACTACACCTGATCTTTTTACTCTCTCCCTTTATTGTCCCTAAATACACACCCAGGCATGCCACATCTTCACGTTGCAGTCAGATAAATGCATGCAGGTATACAAGCTGTACACATGTTAGCAGCAGCGCAAGTGTACGTTAAACTCGGTTACAGCGGTTGTGCGATGTTCAGATTTTAAAGTCTCAGATGTGCTGTCAGAGTCACTGGTCTTCTCATCAGTACTCTGATCTTCTGACACTTCAGAGGTTCACTTTACATACCTGTCATCTCTTAATGCTCGCTTCCCCGTGCCCGCCGGAGCTCCGTCACAGACTTATGCTCTTTGTAGAGGGAATGTGTCTCTCTTCCACCACCTTTAAGACAGTAAGTGGTATTGAGTGAAGAGACTTCTCAGTGCACGGTTTAAAGATGAGTAGTGAAACTCTGTCTGTTGATGCATTGGAGGGCAGAGTTTGAAATACAGGACCGTTTCGCCCACAAAACCTCGTCAGCATCTTTGTTCTGATTCTCCACAGAAACAGGTGAGCAGAATCCCAGATGAGCTTTCTCCTGCAGTGCTATCTGCATCCAGGCACTGAAGAACACATGAGGAGATGGTGTCCTAGAGATGCTACTGTATAATTTTGCTGCTGTCACTGGCCCTCTCACAGATGTCTTTGTTCTTCCTCTTTGTTCTGTTGAGGAGTGAGACTTCACCAATAAGAGCGAAGTTTTGATTAGCATTTGTATGCAAACCATACATTTTCAAAGACGTTGTACAATGCATATATGCATATACATGATACATTCTTTAGACATTTACAAAGCAGGACAAATAACTAGTTTTTCTTCTTCCATCTTATTTAAAGTCCAGACCTGAAGAGCAGTGCTTGGCCTGTTATAAGAGATTAGGTGATTTGAATTGTATTATTATTATTTTTTTTACCACACTAGGGATGCAGAAGTGTAACACCACAGTTTTATCAAGGAAATAAAGTGAAGTTTTAGAATTTTGGTGTAAAATAAAGAATAAAAAATAAGTTCCCTCTTTCAAATAAAATAAAAAAAAAACTGAATAATAATATTATTGGACTGAACAAGGTGTTCCCCTGCCAACGGCCTGAAAAAAGCTGGGACTATCTCTAGCATTTAGTGAATGAATGGAATAATAATAATAATATAATTTATTACTACTACTAATAATAATAATACATGTTATAATACCTGATGTTAGAATTATTAATATTAAATATAATTTATAATATTTATAATAATAAATGGGCTAAGTAGCTTCTGCAGCACAAACACAAGCATGTAGTCCACCGCTGTTGTTGTTGCTGTTACGTGACATAGCGGTGTCTGACTAGGGTCGAGACGTAGAGTTTAAATATAATTTATAATATTTATAATAATAAATGGGCTAAGTAGCTTCTGCAGCACAAACACAAGCATGTAGTCCACCGCTGTTGTTGTTGCTGTTACGTGACATAGCGGTGTCTGACTAGGGTCGAGACGTAGAGTGATGACATCATCATTTCACAAAATATACGGATTGGCTGTACACATGAAAACGCAAGGGTGTCGTTTTCAGATTTATCCATTCTGGGGCCCAGTTAAAAAAAATAGCCATTTCAGGCTCCGTCTGGATGAAACGCAGGTACTAAATTTTTACGTATACAGCTAAATGAGTCTCCATGTGGATGGGCTCTTAGATCTTGAATCTCAGATTTCCAGAGTGATCTTAGACTTTTGAACCCCATTGTATATATGTTTATACAACAACAAAAATAATAAATGTACATGTCATAAAGCAGCATATTTTCACATTTACAGCTTTAGGCTCAGAAAAACAATGTAAAAAATAAATAATAATTGTGCAATTTTTTACACCAGTAAACAGGAGAAGCACTGGGTAAACATGTTCAGTCCTGCAAGGGCTTGGGCGGAGTTAAAGAGTGACGAGCACTTGGGCGCCGAATGCCAACAAAACAGACATTTGATGCTGTTTCTCTTACCGTCTGCAGTTCTGAATCATGACCGGGATCTTTTATAGCTGGGACCGCTCAAACTTTCAGTATCAAACGATGTGCAAATCCAGCGTCGAACTGGGCCTTGTTTATAAAACGTTCATCAACAAACACACTTGTGAAACTCCGTTGCTGCCCCGGAAAAACAAACTGTATCCACTGTTTACATAACGCTGGGTTCTTTAGGAAGCTGAACAAAGTTATCTTTCCCTTACAACCAAAAACAC
>NW_015505694.1:667011-679373 GCF_001515645.1 Sinocyclocheilus grahami
ATACAACAACAAAAATAATAAATGTACATGTCATAAAGCAGCATATTTTCACATTTACAGCTTTAGGCTCAGAAAAACAATGTAAAAAATAAATAATAATTGTGCAATTTTTTACACCAGTAAACAGGAGAAGCACTGGGTAAACATGTTCAGTCCTGCAAGGGCTCTGCTTTAATTGCATCATGTAAGGAGCAGTGCTGTGATTGCTGAGTTGTGTAGCAATGTACAGTATGTGGGCCTAGGTGCCTGGGGCCTCCATGCGCTTTCGTGAGTGTGCGTACTCCCACACTCACAGACAAACACAGTGTGGGATGTTTGGAACCTGCTCAAAGGGAAAACATACACAGTATAGAAACAAGGAACAAGTTTCTTCCATGTTTGTTCTCGGATGTTTGTGGATTTGTGACAGTTCTGTGAGTGAGTGAGTTAGTGAACCCATGCTGTTGGTTCAGATGCTCATCTGCATGCACATGTATGTGTGTGTTTGAGCGACGTGTGAATTGGCAAGGGATTCGGTAAAAGCCCTGCCTGAACCTCCTGTGTGTGGTGCTGTATTATCTGGGCAGCTCCTCCACATCTGGCTGACTGTCAGCTTGGCTGCCGCAGTGGGGGGATCCTCTGTCTCCCATGTCTGAGCTATCATAAGGCGATGTGGTATTTACACGACCTCGCTTGTTTACCCTGGCAGCCTGAGAGAGGAGGAGGAGAGGGGCTGGCTGCGGCATGGGATTCCTCCAGCACTGGAGTAAAACGCACCTCATTGCCAACACACACATGCACACCGACACCTGGAATCTGAATGCTCCAGCCAGGGTGGGCAATGGCGGATGATTGTGCCAGCACTTGCCCTTCTGTGAAGATCACACTGGGACTTGTTGTCTTTTCATTTTCTGATTACACTGTCAGGTCTCAACAGAATTTAAGTTAAGGTTGAAAAAGTAATCAAATAATGACATTTCTTGTTTGTCCAGGTGAGTGTATGAACAGAAACCTCTACTTTAAGAGTCCAATAACATAAACATAAAGAAACCTGCATGTGAATTGATCAAGCTTGAATTGTTTTCTTTAAAGGGGGCATAACACACAGTTTCACCCAATCTCATGTTAATCTTGAGTACCTATAGAGTCGTACTGCATCCTTCATATCTCCAAAAAGTCTTTAGTTTTATCATATTTATAAAAGAAAGATACAGCTTTACGATTCTCTCTGGAAAAAGCCGAGCTTTTGGGCGGAGTTAAAGAGTGACGAGCACTTGGGCGCCGAATGCCAACAAAACAGACATTTGATGCTGTTTCTCTTACCGTCTGCAGTTCTGAATCATGACCGGGATCTTTTATAGCTGGGACCGCTCAAACTTTCAGTATCAAACGATGTGCAAATCCAGCGTCGAACTGGGCCTTGTTTATAAAACGTTCATCAACAAACACACTTGTGAAACTCCGTTGCTGCCCCGGAAAAACAAACTGTATCCACTGTTTACATAACGCTGGGTTCTTTAGGAAGCTGAACAAAGTAATCTTTCCTTTACAACCAAAAACACACTTCTTTGGATTGTAGACATTCTTCCCGAGCAAGTCCCGTGCAGCGCTGCTGCCGGATGAAGCGCGTTGATGGGTGCGATCTAGCTCTTGCTTTGGTCGATGCGTTCGCAGGTGCATTCTTGCGGGAGAAATGCCCATATAAGGAGTTCCTCCCTCGTTTACGTCATTTAAGAGCCACGATCGAAAAAAAAAAACTCTCTGAAACTTGTACGAACCCGGACGTAAGATTCTTGGCACATAAATACTCTATCATACGTCCAAATTGTTTTATTGAAACTTTGTCCATGCTTAGCATGAGAATCCAACTCTTTAACAGTGTAAACAACTCTGAATGCATGAAACAGCATTGTACTCCCCTTTAAGTAAATGCTGATGATGGTATCTTTCAGTTTGTCACATTAAATTATAAATCTGATTAATCTACTGTGTTAAAAGACACAAACAGGTAAGTTTGGAGCATGCTAGTTTTAATTCTGTTCACAGTATCCTGCCATATTCTTCAGTTTACATTTGTGTTTCCTAATTATGAATGTTCAATGTATGCCATAATTAAAATATTTGTTAAAAATATAATGCAAATTTACATTTTTCCTGTAAGTTATAGGCCTCTTGAATATTGCCTTAGTAATAAAGAGTGCTTCTCGTTCTCGGACAGATTTCATAAATGCACATTTCTATTCTATTTGCATTTGTTGTTCTGCATAAATAGGGCGTCTGAAGTAAGACATTTGGCTAGAATAGAGTTATCACTCTTTTTTTGTGCGTATGCAGTCACACCAATTGAATGAAGACGTTAGTGTAATTACTTTTGTAATCACAGAAATATAATAACATTAATAGAAATGCTTTAAATTTTAAATGTCCTTTTTTGCTTTAATTTTCGGTCTGAAATTTCATTGTCAGTTCAGTGCATTGAAAATGTATATAGAAATTGTGATCTCATAAATGTGATTGGAGTTTTAGTGTTTTAGGAAACTTGTCTCTTTTCTAGACTGCCATTAATAACATGCATAACAAGCATTTGACATTGCATTTCCCAGTTGTGAGTTTATCCTTAAAGCTAAAGAATAGAATGTTAATGTATACTGACTTTTTTTGTAATGAGATTGCATTGTGGAAATGACCTTTTCAAAGGTGTATTTGTCACCCATGATTGAACTAATTAATTGTGCATGTCAAATAATTGAGGTTTGTGTACAACTTTTTTCTTTTTTGTGAAAAACATTTTTGGGATTTAATCTTAGAGAAAGAGCAAGTCTCTTTGATTTATTGGTTTTATCCGTATGCAGAGCATGCCATATCAAAATCTGTATGTGCGACAGACAGTGTAGGATTCTAGTCGCTTAGATTGTGAAGTGGTGTTCAGAAACTTCTGCTGAAGGAAACTTTACTTCATTATCAGAAAGTGAATTTAATATTCCCTGGAGTTATGCTGACATTAAATTAGATTTTTTTGGTATTTTAATGCTGGTCACTGTTTAAATTGGATCGTTGACCGTTTAAATTGGATGAAAAAAAATACCAGTTGGGAACGTTTATCTTCTTCGTAAACAACCTACATCCTTTGAGATGAGTTTTTTTTTTCTTTCTGGTCCTTTTCTTCAACTTTCATTTTGGGCCTAAACTTATTCCTTTCATTTCACTTTGTGTGCAGTATTATGGTACCTATTTTTTCTTAACCTTCTCCCTTAATAAAGTGATCTCTGTTGTATCATTATCCAGGAGGAAGTAAGGGTGGGAGATGCAGGACTTTATGAGAAGGCATGAATCTTGTCTCAAGGTTTGCGGAATACAGATGACAGGTGCTGCAGATGTCATAGGTTCTGCAGATAAACTAGACTTTAAGATTCAGAATTACCATAGCGATAGCTGTAACATTCTTCAAGCGGCCCTGCCAACCTATCGATTCTGTGCTGGTTTCGGGAACATAAGAAATCGATCGTTGGGACAGATTGATTTTTTTTAAGTAGCAGATTTTGTATGTGCTTGTTTTTTAATGGCTGCCTTTGATGGATGTTAAGGAATATAGTGGTCAGAGTGCCGGAAACGTCCACGGCAGCTTAGACAGGATCTGCCGGAATGATTTATGTATTCCTCCCTGTGATCACGGCATTATGGATAGTAAGAAAAGGTGCAAATGAAAGCTTAATTTACTTCTACATTTCAGCATGAACTGACAGTGGGTGGATATTTGCTTTCTGAACTGCACCAATTGTGTTACATAAAACAAATTTTGACTTTGTCCTTGAATATGTTTCCTAAAACTGTGCTTTTTTTTGTAGGACACTCGGTTAATTTCCTCTTGCGCTTCCCAGATCATCACTCTATCTTACAGCTGATAATCGTTAAACAATTTTCCTCACTTTAACTTTCTTTTTGTTTTTAATTTTAGTTTGATGAATTACAGTTGTCTATTTTGGGATGTTTGTTTGCGGTGATAGACAAACATAAAGTGCCCAGGCAAAAAACAATTTCCTCACACCATGTTTCAGTCATTTAAATACCCATCATTTCAGCCTGACAACTTAATGTTTTGTTTCCCTGTTTATGGGGCGTCATGTGGGCACAATGTGTAAATGATTGTCACTGTTGTCAGAGCCATTAAGTTGCCCACAGTTCTCTGTTATTAGTGCTCCCCTCATTCCGTCAGCTCCACGGCCATCTCCAGCCTTCAACATCACCCGCCGTTGTTTATTGGAATCCTTTCCTGAATTTGAGCAAATTAAGATCCTGATTGTTTTATTTGCCGGATGAGGACTTGTTAATGATCTTTCAACAAATTAAATAACCTTGGGCCATGCTAGGATTAATTAGATAATAAGAATCACATCTCTTTTTATCTTTTTTGCCCTCCACTAAATGCATTATGTCTTGATGGTACTAAGATCTAAATTGGTTTTCATTTTAATGGCAGATCCTAAAACTAGCTACTCTCAATCTCAGAAACTAAACTCGTTCGCAACTTTCAAAAGAGCAAATGGCTAGGGGTTAGTTAAAGAGTGGTCTGTTCCTTCATCACACTCACATCACATCCGTCTTGTCCAAGACTGAGACTGATTTATTGCGCCTTTTATTTAAGGAGGCATTTGCCAATGGTTTGTGATGATGAGAATGTATCACCAGCCATGTTTCACTGCGATCCCCAGAGCGGTAAAGTTTGACGCTTACACCCCAAATTAAAGGCAAGTCAGGAAGAGCACTGCTGAAATTGAAACTTGTGTGAGCCTTCCGTTACATATGGGAATTTTCCTGTAAAAGTTTTTGTAATAACTAAAGAACAGGAAGAGAAGACTCCCTCTTGGTTATTTCTGGATTGACAGAGCCCTTTTTCAGACTACTGACACCAATTAACTTACTCGAGCAGGGTTGCAGTTTTACTGAAAGTCGAAGAGGCGATCAGGCCTCATCCGTCACTTCAAACGGTGCTTGTTTATTTACTGTAGGTCAATATAGAACAAAGACGGGTCTAGATCCAGACGTAACGTAAGAAGAACTAAAGCAGTGAGATAAAAAGCTTTCACTGGATAGAAAGAGTTATACAAATTACATTAGGAGCTGGACACCCAACCAACACTGTAATACATCTGCCTGTCCCTTTTATATACATATATAATAAATGTGAATATATGTGCACTGCATACATATTCACCATTCTATAGTTAAGTTGGACACTCTACTAGACATATCCTCTGTTTTGTTGTTATTTTTCTTAGTTTTTTCATACTTTTATTTATTAATTTATATTGATTTATTTTATTTTTTAGATATGTACAGTTTTCAGAAGGGTCTAGCAAGGTTCACACGGCACACACAAGCATAAATGACAACTACAGTTGTAACAACGTGACATGATGTCTTTATTGTCCTGCCACAGTGTACGTTTCTTGCAACTATTTACAGAACTCCTGTGAAAGTCCATCCACAAAGCACTGCCTTGGATGTGTTTCTATGGCCTTTTTCTGTTGACTTCTATTGAAGTATTCTTTCTGTTCTTCTTTCGCCTCTCTACAGCCCATGGCAGTGCACTGGCACCTGTTCTTTCAGGTGGAGCTGGTGTGGATGGGGTTCGAATGTGAGAACTGTGTCTGAGATAAACAGGAGGGTTTAAAGACTCGCTGTATGTGCCAATACAATTAAAATGAGCAGCACATAAATCCTATTAGATGAGTGTCAGAGAATTAACAGCAAAAAATAATATGATAAATGTCTGACCTGTGTTTATAAGACTCCGTCAGAGGGAACTAAGGAGATTTCGGGAGCTTGTATCAATCACGGGCAGTCTGCAAAGATAAACCCATTACTTGTAAGTTAGCAAAGGGCTGCAGAAAATTACAGCTGCTCCCATTGGTGCAAAGCTGTTCGACACATTGTTCACAGATCCCCAACACCCCGTTCCTGAAAGCTGATTAAGTGAGATTTTAATACTGGCACGTCTGCTTCAATAAATGAGCCAAGATAGTTGTTCCTTTATTTAGCTGTACCTTCTTTGAAATGGTACTTAATTTCTTAATTTGCCTCCACGTTGATTCTTATTTCTGTATTCCTTATTTCTGTTTCTCTGTGTTCTTCTGCTCCCTCCCTCACATGTTCTGATTTCATGTTACTTTGGTATTGAGGCCTGTTGAATCAATATTTATTTTCTGTTGTGTTGCAGAATGAGGCCTTAGGGATGTGCAGTGAAAACGGGAAACAATGGGGACCTTGTGGCAGCAGACAATTTCTAAATCACGTTACATTGCCCCTCACTTTGAGTGGCGAGCTTCCCCGCGGTGTGGTCTCTCATTACATGCAGCCACTTGCTCATTGATCAGGGTGGACCTTTGAGCCTCCACTCACCAGCCCTTAACCTCTGAACAATGTTAAGCTAGCAACTGTAGTTTCTATACATAGTTTTGGCTGGCAATATTGAAAAAAGAAAGGCAAGCGTCTCCTTCTGCTAATTTCATATTGTTAAGCATTTGTATTTTTTTAGCAAATGTCATTTGATAGTTTCCTGGACATTTCGGCATTACAAAATAAATCACAGTTTTAACCTTTGTCCACAATGGATTCGTTTTGATCGCTCAGACAAAGTCGTACCTAATCACAGCAATAGACTGTTTTCGGCTTATGGTGCTTTAAAGCATTTGTCTTCAGAATTAAACCCTTGAGGCTCACATACTAATCGGCCTTTGCGCTGCTTCCTGAATCCCACATTGGCTCATCAGTAAAATACTTCACATTTAATTGCAGTTGCAGAAGTAAGAATGAAAGTGGCTGTGTTCATGCTAAAAATGACTGGGGTTGAATGAGAATGGGAGACTGGGTAATCAGCTGGGGAAAACTGTTGGAAAAGTTGCCACTGAGTTGCAAGGAAGCCTCCCAATCCTGATAATTAAGTGTTCAGTGAAACAGTGTGTACTCGCCTGATCTTCTGACAAGAGCAGGAAACAGTCCAGTAACTTGTGTTAATGACCTCTTTGCTGAAAGTGTTCTTTATTAATTGCATTAGGTCAGAAATATCCCCCATCTCCAGTCTGCTTTATGCACCTCTTGGCACCCAAACGGTATTAACACAAGGGATACGATTTCTTATAGCCACTTACTGTAACGGGAAAGTATTGGGTTTCATCATAGATCGCTTGTCTGACAAAAGCATCTATTTCGACTGCCGTTTTCCTTTCGACTAAATTACACAGTCAGTCCTCTACATTGATTTTTATTTATTTATTTTTATTTCAAATGAATAACTTCAGGTGCTTAATCAATTGTAATTTTAGAAGGAGCAATTTATGTCTGTATTTAGCCAATCCTTTTGTATTAAACATGTGGCTTTACGCATTTGTCTTTTTATGTTAAATGTTCCACAAGAGAAACTGAAATCATTACAAAAATTGCATCATTACACTCGCTTGCCAACTCAAATTAGAGGCATTTACATACACAATGAGCTTTTGGATAGCTTTGCCACAGAGTTAGGTAAGACCGGCGGCTACAGCTTGACATGTAATTCATTTTGGCTCTGAGGAGTCCTGTAGGCGAAAGTTAATTTCCTAAAATTAAATTTACCATATTAGCTGAAAGATTAATGCTAATCTGACCGGTAGGTCTCGGCTGCGTCACATTGCTACAATGCTTATGGCCGAAGAGCGAATGCTGAGAGACTGGGGGTATGTCAGGGTTGGCCTGTCTATTATTAACATCTCGACTGTGGAAAACTAATACTGGAAAGGCTGTTTGTCCAACTTCTTGTTTAATTGACATAATCTTACAGATTGAAGTTGGTGCACAGCTATTAGACTCGTCTATTTGCAGTCGTGTTTTTTGAGTAAAAATATCAAAAAATGTTTGACTGTAGTGGGTATATCTGGCAGGTTGCCCACCGTTCTGTGGATGAATTTGACCTTTCATGGCTTTTTGAATTTATTAGGATTGTAAGGAGACTTTTACTCAATACCTGAAGCTGGAATGGTATAGTTTTTGGTGTTTTTAGATGGTATTGACTGCCTGTTGTTTCAAATGTTTGTATTTTTGTATGTGTCTATATATACATACGCACATACATACATACATGCATACATATGCATTCATAAGAACATAAAACAGATTTTTGGAGTCTTTTTTTCTAGTATTATTATTATAATTATTGAATATTCTTAAAATGGTTTGGGCATGTTTGTGTTAGTATGTTAGTGTCTGCTTATAGTGTTTGCGAGTACAGCCTGTCAGCCACGTCTAAGGTGGGCAGAAGTGATGGATTTTGCCTTTCGTTTCTCAGGGTATAGGATGAGATCCCCAACGCAGAGCACTGAGGTTTGGTGAAAGCGGATGGGGTTGGAGCTGTTGCAGTCAGCTTAGGCTCCAGGCAACATTAACTAGCCGAAGGCAGTGGAGCTGAAAGCTTGGGGCTTGGCCCGGCACTGGCCCCTCCACCAGTCACCCCACACAGCGGGGTGGACAGCAGTCATCACCCATCCACCTCAGTCTGACGGCCCGCCTCAACTCTGGGCTCTCATGGTTGTTAACAGCCTCTACAACTTTTCTGTCTTATTGACAGTCGTGTTTGCACGGACCTGCAGGGCTTTGAAAGATGTATCATACTTTTGCTCGGATATCATGCTTTGGGAATGTTGAAAGGCCTTGAAATAGCACGGTCCCTAGTGAACATACTCCTTTAATAAGGAAACAGCCAGTAGAGCACAGAGAAAAGACAAAAGCTGCAAAGCAGACAGGACATTTGTTAGAAGCAGCAACAAAAGTGGTGGTAAGCAGACAGCGAGCTGGAATCTTTCAAAGAAAGGGCTGTGACTAAAAAGCTGTACCTGCGCCCCACTCGTCCACAGTAGTCGCGTTTGTTGTGGGAAAGTGCGATCGTGGGGAGTGTGGCATCCGTTATCATGCTTGTCTCCTGACAAGTCCTGTAGGCGAAAGTTAATTTCCTAAAATTAAATTTACCATATTAGCTGAAAGATTAATGCTAATCTGACCGGTAGGTCTCGGCTGCGTCACATTGCTACAATGCTTATGGCCGAAGAGCGAATGCTGAGAGACTGGGGGTATGTCAGGGTTGGCCTGTCTATTATTAACATCTCGACTGTGGAAAACTAATACTGGAAAGGCTGTTTGTCCAACTTCTTGTTTAATTGACATAATCTTACAGATTGAAGTTGGTGCACAGCTATTAGACTCGTCTATTTGCAGTCGTGTTTTTTGAGTAAAAATATCAAAAAATGTTTGACTGTAGTGGGTATATCTGGCAGGTTGCCCACCGTTCTGTGGATGAATTTGACCTTTCATGGCTTTTTGAATTTATTAGGATTGTAAGGAGACTTTTACTCAATACCTGAAGCTGGAATGGTATAGTTTTTGGTGTTTTTAGATGGTATTGACTGCCTGTTGTTTCAAATGTTTGTATTTTTGTATGTGTCTATATATACATACGCACATACATACATACATGCATACATATGCATTCATAAGAACATAAAACAGATTTTTGGAGTCTTTTTTTCTAGTATTATTATTATAATTATTGAATATTCTTAAAATGGTTTGGGCATGTTTGTGTTAGTATGTTAGTGTCTGCTTATAGTGTTTGCGAGTACAGCCTGTCAGCCACGTCTAAGGTGGGCAGAAGTGATGGATTTTGCCTTTCGTTTCTCAGGGTATAGGATGAGATCCCCAACGCAGAGCACTGAGGTTTGGTGAAAGCGGATGGGGTTGGAGCTGTTGCAGTCAGCTTAGGCTCCAGGCAACATTAACTAGCCGAAGGCAGTGGAGCTGAAAGCTTGGGGCTTGGCCCGGCACTGGCCCCTCCACCAGTCACCCCACACAGCGGGGTGGACAGCAGTCATCACCCATCCACCTCAGTCTGACGGCCCGCCTCAACTCTGGGCTCTCATGGTTGTTAACAGCCTCTACAACTTTTCTGTCTTATTGACAGTCGTGTTTGCACGGACCTGCAGGGCTTTGAAAGATGTATCATACTTTTGCTCGGATATCATGCTTTGGGAATGTTGAAAGGCCTTGAAATAGCACGGTCCCTAGTGAACATACTCCTTTAATAAGGAAACAGCCAGTAGAGCACAGAGAAAAGACAAAAGCTGCAAAGCAGACAGGACATTTGTTAGAAGCAGCAACAAAAGTGGTGGTAAGCAGACAGCGAGCTGGAATCTTTCATAGAAAGGGCTGTGACTAAAAAGCTGTAACTGCGCCACACTCGTCCACAGTAGTCGCGTTTGTTGTGGGAAAGTGCGATCGTGGGGAGTGTGGCATCCGTTATCATGCTTGTCTCCTGACATCCCCTTCCGTATGATCCTGCCGTTTGTGTGCATCGATGTCAGGAGGGTGCAGGCAGGCGTGATGGAGCGGCGTCAAAACTGAATCAACAACTTCTGCCGACAGAAGAAAGAAATGATTTCCCCCTGTACATGCCTCACATCTGAAAACAAATAAATTTGCTCCCTTGTGCTTCATAGGGAATGTTTGATATGCACAATATGTAATAGAGCAAGTGACAAAGGAAAAGGAAAAAAACACTGATTTGGGGACTGTTTTCTCTTGTTGTTGTTGTTGTTTATAGATATTTTCTCTTTTGAAATGTGAGAATGAACTGTCAATCTGTGGCATGTGAAGTTGTGAGACTTTTGTCTTTGGCAAGATTCCTCCTTTTCGCCATGGTAAAGTGATCTGCTAAGTGTGTTAATGTGGCTTCCTCAAACTGACTATTGTTCAACACAAGGAACCTTTGCTTACTCTCTCTCTCTCTCTCTCTCTTGTGCACGCTCTCTCTCTCATTTCTCTTGCGCTCAGATGCAGTATCATAATGTAGGATGATAATGTAAATAAAAAGCTTGCATACTGAGAGATCGATCAGTTTGAGGTTGTGTCCTAGCAGGCATATGTACCCAAGAGAGGCAAACAAAGAGAGGAAAGGAAGGAGAAAGGACGGCGGTCTAGCTTAGCTGTAGATTTATTCACATTCAGAGGGCCATTACAGTTGACCTTGCATTGCCAGGGAAAGCTTGTGTAAACCAAGAGCTAATAAATCAACTTTAACAAGCTCACTCCCAGCTGGCAGAGCAGCCATGCAATGCAGAGCCAACCCTGTGCATTAATCCCATTCTTTCCACTGAGGATACCTGTAGATTCGATTTCCCTGATTTCCCTTGCATTCCATGAGACAGCAACACCATTTAACAGGGTGTCCGCGGGTCCTTAAAAAGTCGTAAAATGTCTTAAATAACGTTTTCCTAATATGAGGCCTTAAAAAGTTTTCAAATGTCTTAAATTCGGATTCGAAGGGCCTTAAAATATTTTTGGTCTTATTACCGCTAAAATATCTTCAGTCTGACGGACCTAATGACTTTACAATCATTGGACAGACCGAAGATGTTTTCTTCCCCGCGGTAAGTTACTGCCTCATCAGAGAGAATTGCAGTAAGTTAGCAGAATACAGAATACAAGCACGCATTGAGGCTCACTCTGTTTGTCTCGAGACTTCAGAACAAATAAACGTGACAGCACACATAAACTCCATGACAAGTAAGCTATTTTGCTCAATATTCTCACGACGCAAAAAAAGCATTCAAAACACCTACAGAGTGCACACATTACATGAAGTCTAGTGCGCGTGCGCATTTAGAGAGCGCTCTGCCTGATCACTGCATGATTCAGTCTATTAAAATACATTCAGAATGATCACAAATACAAGACATGGGGGCAGAAAATGTGTATATTTAAACCACTTCATTTAGTTAATCAATTTCACACGGAAGAGTGCCTTTTTTTCTCCAAAAATTACCATATACAAATGTGATATTGATTTTTTACAACAGTTCAATAAACTAGAAGTTTTATTATTGCCTGTTTCGCCAACAAAAATAATATAAAGCCACAGCTCTGTTTTGCGTCTCTGAGCAACATGACGGCGTTTCGTTCCTGAATGAATCACTCGTTTAAATGATTCGGATCAATCGCAATACTCACTTATTAACAGTGACTCGCTGACATCTACTGGCGGTTTTAATTTCACATTTAAAGTATCTTTTCATTTTTTTTTTATTATTTTAAATATCAGTATTACATGTTTTATGTTTAATATATGAAATAATTATGTATGCATTTGTAACTGCAGGTTAAATGCATTCATGTTCTGCATTAAACAGTGTGTAAACCCGCCTAAATGTCACTTCAGATGCAGCTTATGTCTGGATTGCAAAGATGAATTTTGTTGATACTGATTTAATTTGCTTGGTAACAGCCCGAATGTCTTATTATTCTAATTCACTGATTAAATGTAAGAATTTGACTCAAAAGATAATGCACACTTATAGAAAAAT